>NW_009647731.1:8647740-8673670 GCF_000708025.1 Charadrius vociferus | reverse complement strand
CCAGTAAAAAAGGAAGAAAGAGAACTCTGATTTGCAGCAATTACATTACATTCTTGATGCTATTCACAACTGTAGACTTTTGTGAAGTTGGTTTTCAGTTTAGTGTTAGTGAAAATATACTGTCATTGTAAAATGGATGTAAAAAGAGATCTCTGTTTAAAACTGCCATCCATCCTCTCAAACCTTCACTTTCTTTCTGCCAAAAGTAATCTCAACCATCTCAAATTATAAGTATGCAGAAGTGTATCAGTGTCTCCTTTCTTTTAATAACCACCTTAACTATTAAAATAGTTCATTAAAAGTATGTCACAAATCAATTTATGTAAATAATAGTCCTCCGGATTCCTTATGTCTAAGGAATGACAAAACACTAAAAGTACAAAATAGCTTTTCTCAGATGTAGAACATTTGCTGGAATAGGTCCATGTGTTTTGGAGGCTGTATTAAGAGAAGGACTTCTGATCAGCATCAAGGCTCACAAAGCTTCCATGATAACACTGTTTTTTCTAGCTTTTGGAGATTAAGACATCGACCTTGTTATATTCATCTGAGAAAAGGATCTACTTAGTCTCATCTCTACATATTGTTACTTTTTGTTCATGTCTGAAAAGCGTGCAAAATGCTTCATTACTAAAGCTCCAGGGAAGGAGATGCTGCAAGAGGCAAGAGACACAGGGAGCCCAAACCAAAGTCCTAAACTTTGAGAACTTTCTAGTCTGAAGCAGGATCTCACAATTCTCATCCCTTTCATTTGTTACCCCAATTTTTGTTATTTGCAGACTTGTAACCAATGAAAATATGAAGAAATACTTTCCAAAGCTTTAATTAAAAACTTCTACTCTCTAGTCACTTAGGCTGTCATTTATTTCATATTAACTGTAATTTTGAGGCAAAACAGAACACAGAATTTTTTCTTCATATTTGGACGCTTAATAAACCAGGTAATGATGGAAATACTCTGACTCCTGTTTTAAATAAATTGTTAAGGAACAATGTCATCCTGAAACCTGAACACTCACGTTAAAGAGGAGAGCAACTTTCATTACGTGATCCATATATTTATTTTAATCTGCCCATTCTTGAAAAAAATGAATGAGAATTTAAACACACACAGCAGTTTTACAAGGAGCAACTTTTTTTTCTAATTATGTATTCTTTACTTATTAATCAGTGCTACAATTTCCTGTGACATTTAACACAGACACAAGTTATTTTCATTCCAAAAGTTAGCAGTTCACTGTATCGCTATACACATGGCACAAGCATTGCAAATGTAAATAAACGTAGGCGTCTGGGTTTTAACCGCTGCTCTCAGAGAAACGTCTTTTTTAATGTGGTATAACTTGCAATCACACTCAATGTCATCACAGCTTTTGAGAGTGGGCAAGTCTTCATGCAAACTTAATTTTTCACAGAAAAAAAAATCCTGGCATTTGTGCAAAAATAATGAAGCCCATAAAAGAGGAAAGAGAGGAATGTAGCTAATAATCCTATTTATGTTCTTATGCACTACATTTCATTTACTAGAAATAGCATGACTAAATTCTAATAAATAAATATACTAATTGGCCATTGGAAATGCAAATTTCAACAACAATCTTTAATGCAGTATAATAAAACCCATTACAAGCACCAGCTTTGTAGATGCTTTGATTGTAAATAAGAGATTAGTTTTAAATTCAGATGTGCTGAACAGGTTGGCATAATTTCAGATAGCAGTGGATTTAGGCTGCTTGCCAATCTGTGGGAAGAGCAGATATATTAATACCTGCACTGTTTCTGCTCTCATACATTTCAGTCTGAGTATTTGTTATTTGTTACATTAAATTATATTGGGTAGCAGTCATAAATACGGTTTCCATCTTCCAGTTTCTTGCAGATTGCTTCTCGTCATTTCAGTAGATTCCATGGTGCCATATTGTCTCAGACCTTGTTTCACTTTTCCATCTCATGTCCAAATAACCTGTCGTGATGACCACAGGACGACACCTTCTCTCTGCAAATGAAAAACTAATGTGTCATTTCCCCTGGAGCTGGGATATTGCAAACATGTGCCTTCAACATCCTTCGTTTTCTCTTTCTGTGGTATTGTCCATCCCAATTCCCATTAAATCAATGAGCAAATTTCTCCCTTGGCAAATCTGCAGATGGTCTCAACTATCCTAGCTCCATGCCAGTTTATATTGGCCAACGGTCTATTCCTTGCCTGACCTGATTTAAATCACCACTGAGGGAGGATATATGTGTGACATCACTTGAGCAGACAAAGACCTTGATGCTACACCATGCGAGTCAGTAAAAGTTTCACTCCCAGTGCCAGCAGGACAAAATCAAACACTTAATTTTGGATAGGATCGCAACGATGTGATTTATACTAATGTTCCTCACAAAGCTTTACTGGTTTTAAGACTTTTATCCTTCTGGCCTGTATTTCCGTGGGCCCAAACTTTTACCCAAGCCTCCCTGGGAGAAGAGTATTTTACAGAGCTGTTAACAAAAACTATCTTATTAGGCTGAAGAGCGCTGCCCTGCTGACAGTGTATCAGATGGTACCAGAGTCCTTTGAGCTTTCCCAGCCTCAGCCACCTGTCATCCTAAGAGGAAGAATTCAGCTGACACTTCGGTAAATATAAATTGATGAGTTTTGCGAGCCACACCTTCCAGATTTTTTAAAGAAGGTGACAGCCTAGACTCTAAATCATGATTGTATCTATTTTATTTGTTTCTACCTCATCTTTAAAAACAAACAAACAAACAAAAAACGTTGCAGCTGACTCTAAACCACTAGGCTGTGTGGAGCTAATCAACGTGACCACATGTTGCTATTACTGGTTTCCTCTCCAATCCCCTCACCTTAATTACTGTCTCACATACCCACTTGTTGCATCCTGCCTTAAATTAATTGTAGATTCTTTGGTACTGGGAGTGTTTCCAGTTCTGCTTTAGCATACCCCCAAGCACAGCAGTCTGAGCTGGACCTGAGGGACTTTTGTAATAGGAATAATTAGTACTGAAATTGGGATGCTTTGGCCTGAAGGGGAAAAGCCACAACAGTGAAATTGATTGAGGTGTCTAAAATGAAGTATGTTTTCCTAAAAAACAGCCTGAGTGGCATCTCTGAGTGATGATGTAACACAGTGACAGATCTTTTTGATACATCAAGTAAGCACAGTACTTGAGGTACACAACTTTGACATGCAGTGCAAACACTTTGGGGCAAGCCATCCCTTCTTGTCCTCAGGAGCAGACAGCTACCTTCTTTATCTTTAATTTTCCCTCACATTCCTTGATGACATATGTTTCCTCAGGAACTTTCATGGCCAAGTCCCAGCAAAAGTCTGTGCGCCTTCAGAAAATCCCAGTCTGTGCAACCAGTATTTTTCTTCTCTCTACTTTGAAAGGACAGTAGACCTTCCACAGCACCCTACGTTGTGTAAGAAACACCCTTTCGGCAGCATTTTCACAATATCCATGTCATTTATTCACAGGGAAGAATGGTAAGTTTTGTCTGGCTTGGGGTAAAGTTTGGTACCCATGGGATCCAAAGGACAGGCACCAGTCTCACAGACCTTAGATATTTGCGTTTAATGCTTTTATCATAACCCATAGCAGACTGATCAACGCTCCTGCATTTTTTATAAACTGAATACTGTCTGAAGTGGTCGTACAGTTTGGTTAATCATCTAGATCTCCCTGCGGGGCATTTTTCATTTAGAAGCATTGTCTTTAGCGATGCAAAGATCTTTATACAAATTTATCAATTATTTATGGAAAGAGTACTTAACTGTAGTACGACAGATCCAGAGACCAAAATTCATCACTCATGAACGTAAGCCAAGCTGTACGTACTTCAGCAAAGACCTGACTCCTTATGTTACTGCTGCATTTGATTGCCAGCCTTGAATATGCTGTACTGTTATTAATAAGTTATCTTAATGATTGTTTTTAGCTAAAACAATAATTTGCAAATTTCCTGAATACATGTGCACACAAAACTGCCACAAGGTTTTACATTTTGATCTTTTATTTCTCATATCCTGTTGAATGCCCTACATAAATTATTCATTTCTAGCCTTGCGATGTCCCTTTCTCTTAGTTATGACTTGCTGATGCCAAAGAATAAAATGTGATTCAGCCCTCCGGTGCATGAGGAGGGCCCACTGGGGCTGGCGTTGGTCCACTGGGGCCGGCGTTAGTCCACTCCCTGTCATTGCAACCTGCTGGGTTTTCGCAAATAATTCAGCTTTGGGGCTAAAACAGCTAAACGAGATATTTCCAAGGTAGTACCATATTAATGATCATAAAACACACTTCCCAACTATGTCCCAAGAGAAAGTTTCAAAGTTGTTTTACGAGAGACTAGGGAGATCTATTAATGAGTGAAGTAACTGTTACCTGTGGGCACAGATTTAGAATGACTTCATGCTTCAGATTCCAAAAGCATAAATGTCTTTGTTACAACCATGTTGCGTGCAGCAAACAAAAGGGATGTTCACAGGATCAGAAATATGGATGTTAGGCTGCCCAATACGTAGGGGTTTTTTTACATTCAGAAAAAATCACTCTGATAAACAGAAGGTTTGGTATCATAAGCTCTTGTAACAAAAAAAAAAAAAATATCAAAACAGTAAGTGGAGTAATTTTCCCTAAAATAAGCATGATGAAATCTACAACATGGATACACAAATTTACAAAAATTACTAAATTAAACTCCTATCATAAGCTCTTGTAACAAAAAAAAATAAATATCAAAGCAATAAGTGGAGTAATTTTCCCTAAAATGAGCATGATGAAATCTACAACATGCATACACAAATTTAAAAAAATTACAAAATTAAACTCTATTTCCTGTTTCATTTATAGTATTAAACAAAGACACAATATCAGATCCTGATACCTCTGTGATAATTCAGCATGTCCCCACTCTTGTTTTATTTCCAATATTTAGTTCTTCATGTAAACTTGTGTGTTAAACTGGTATATTTATAGAGTTACACATGTATTCTTGAGACGGTACTATCTAATTATGGTATAACCTCTTTCAGTGTAGCCCTTTTGCCCAAGGCCAGCAGTATACAGGAGACTCAAAAACTCAAATGGCCTCATGGCTATCTTGCGTGATGATCTTTTTAGTTCTTTGGGATTCCTTAAAGAGTTCAGTAGTGCCCATTGCTGAGCAGAACAGAAGACAGGGAGGGGTATTGGGGCTGTGGATAGCATGGCCTGTCCTATTTGTGTTCTCTATTTCCCACAGTCCTTAGGGGGCAAATAGAACTTCCAGGTGGTCTTGAAGCTGCTGTTACTCCAAGAGCCAGGTGATGCCTGGAACATACTGAGAAGCCATGAAGCACAGAGGTAGCTGAGGGGTATCTGAGCCAAGATCTGGTCCCAAAAGTCACATAAACGGGAGAAAAAACAGATCGATGATAGTTCTTGCTTTCATTTTAGCTCTTCTCTCTGTTTGCAGTGCTTTACTGAAATGACATGACTATCATGGTCTCAAGTTGTACCAGGGCAGGTTTAGGATAGATATTAGGAAAAATTTCTTCAGCAAAAGGATTATCAAACATTGGAACAAGCTGCCCAGGGAAGTGGTTGAATCACCATCCCTGAAGGTATTTAAGAGACAGGTAGACGTGGTGCTTAGGGACATGGTTTAGTGGTGGTTTTGGTAGTGTTGGGTTAATGATGGGACTCAATGATCTTAAAGATCCCTTCTAACCTAGACAATTCTATTATTCTGTGGTTCTGGGATTCTATGATTCATGAAATGATGTGACACTTATGACAAGCATATCCATGCACTTGCACATGAGAACTTTCTTTTCAGATTCCTTCCTTGTGAGTGTGAAAATAAGACATCTCTCACTGTCTGTGAGAAGAGGCATCACCACTCCACCCAGACTTCTCCACAATCCCTCAAAGATCCATTGTCTCATTTTCCCCGTCACTGCAGTCACTCCTTTCCCCACAGTTCAGCTGAACTTCTCGCTCTCCAACAACCACTCATTCCTGAAGGACCTCAGTGCCCAACCGCCTATGATCCTTCGCTCGAAATCAGTCTCTTCCTTTGTATCACCTCTTACGCTGTTACACTGGCACTGCACTATAATGCATGAAAGCTCTGGAGATCAGCAGCTATGCAGCACTATGTAGGTGGGAACAGACTTGACATCTATAGGAAATATACTGTTTTCTCTACACGCATGTATTTTTTGTGTCCCCAGATTGTAACCAGCTACCATTTTATAACTCTTTTTTTCATGCCATTATGGGCCAGTACAAAAGTTAAACATGCTCAATATGGCCAAGGCACTGGATGCACAGCAAAATAGAAGATTCAGAGAGTGAATTATTTCAAAGATTCAACAAATGTTATGTTTTCTCCTCTGCCCTCACTTCCCCAAATCCCCCAACAGCCATGAGACGATGAAGGAAGGGGAAGGAAGCACCTGGCTTCATGCAGCCCACCGTTGTGCCCCTCAGGAAGAGCTTTTAGGGGCCTCTGCTGCGCCCCCTTAGAGGAGAAACTCAGGTATCAGCTTCTCTAGCAAGCAGAGGCCCTTGCACGGGGGGCAGGCAGACTCAAGCAAACCGAGCGGGAAAATGGGTATTTGCACAGAAGAAAAACATTTTTTTGCAAGTCATTTTCTCTATTCCCTTTTGGTTTCTCTTCAGCTGCTTGTGGGTCTGTAATT
Organism: Charadrius vociferus; assembly: GCF_000708025.1. NCBI lineage: Eukaryota > Metazoa > Chordata > Aves > Charadriiformes > Charadriidae > Charadrius > Charadrius vociferus. The sequence goes on along the minus strand of NW_009647731.1, from coordinate 8,666,972 downwards.
GTCCCTCCTCAAGAGCCGGTTTTACCTTCTGGTGGTTTGAACAGTTTAATCATCATTCGAAAGCCATTACGGTGGGTTTCATCACCTTCAGGCACACATGGCCATTACACTCCTTCTGGGGTATCCAGTGGGCAGAACACAAGGAGATGAGTCAGGAAGAAAAAGCTCTTATTTCAGACTAAATGCCTTCAGAAGTTAGCGATGATGATCTAAAAGGGTTTGAAAAATAACTGGAAGTGTCACGGCTTAAGGTTCATTACAGAATACATTTAAAGTGCTGAAGAGCTCGAGGTACCTGCTTGCAAGTACTCAATGGTTACGGTAGTCAAGACAGGTAGGGAGGTCATTTAAAGTGTAGCTTAATGCAATCAAAAAGAAAATAAGATTTCCAGTCACAAAGGGAAGACGACTAAAATAACACCCAGAAAACTGACATAATGGATATCAGAATCTCACCCAAAGCAGCAAGAAAGGTAATTACCAGATTCATGTCATACAGGAAACACATGGTCTAAATTTTGCTGTTTGATAGAGCTCAACTCCTCTGTGAGATTCTACCCCAACGGTTGCATTTGGTTGCTTTGTGGATTTCGGATGGGTTAATGTAAGACGAGGTCAGGGCTGGCTTATGGCCAGGCATGCGACAAACAGAAAAGATTTTCTCAGTGTTCTTTAATACAAAATGCACTGTCAGTAAATACATCCGTAGTGTGAAGCCACTGAAATCAGGTATTGTGCAATAAGTCAATTTGATTTTACAATCTACAGCTGTGCAACTGATATTCAACTGACCTAAACTGGTTCTCATCTAAGCAGCTCTTTCAAAGATTTTCCTTTCTCAAACAACGTTTCTTACTTTTGTTCAGGAGTTTGCATTCTATACCAAAAAAAAAAAAAAAAAAAAAAAAAAGCATGTAAAGATAAACCCCAGACCCAGCTGGGTCCCATATATCTGTTTACTGAAAACGTGAAATTATGCAAGCCTTGATAAAACTGCTCCTGTGGTTGGGTTTTGGAGTCTTCAGAAACGCAGAACACAGTGAGCACTTGGACAAGGCTTGCAATCCTTTTAAAGGAGAACCACCACCTAGACTATGAGACAATTTTTAAAGCATTTTCTTTCCTAAAGTCATAGATTATCACTGAGGTGGTTTTGCAAACCCTATTACAGAGTTAGCTGCAGCTTGAGTACCTAAATGGGATAAAAATATAACTTTACCTCTTCCTTCTTTTTATTTTATATTCCTTGTTTGGGATTTATATGGCAACCACTTGTCTCAAATAGGAATGAAACTTTTTTTTTTTTTTTTTTTCTGCTGAAAGGTATGAATTCCTGAATGGTAATTTAGCATGTACACTTCAGGGAAACACTGCATGACTTTTCATATGATTTACATTAACCTTTCATTAAAAATGAGCGTGATTTGGATTCTACTGCACAAGAGCAGAAGAAAGTAAATGATAGTCTCCAGAAACAGAAGCCTTTTTAATCTAACTGCAGAGACTGAGAACTGCATTATTATTTGAAATTTTCTACCTCCTTTTCATATGTTAAGAATACTAAGGAAGCTGTTGGGAGTAACAGAAAAAAGCTGGGGATCTGTATCAGTTTGGGGAGGTGGAGTCATAGGGAATGAGTTGGTCAGGGGCCCTCTCTGCTCACATCTAATAAAATATCCAAGATTCTAGTGGGAGAAGGGTTAAGTTTTAGAGCTGATCCATTTGAATCAGTTTGCCCATTAGCCTGTGTACAACAAGGAGTACAGGGCTAGAAGATACGTTCTTGCCTGTTGGACTCAACACCCGCATCACTGGCTAAAATCTACAATATTCTCATGCAGAAATCCAGAGTAAATAGGGATATTGGTCCCTGCTGGCCTTAAAATCTATGGATATATGTCCGATATAGCCTCTTCCAAATGAAGATCATCTACCATGCAATTTTGAGAGAGATTGGCAAGGGTGGGACAAGAATAGCATCAAATAAAGGCAAATATTCCTGAAACCTGCATGCTATTATTTCTGCCCAGAAAAAGGGTCTGCAGGTCCAGGATGGTGGTAGTGGGAAAGAACATCTGGCAGCTGGAAGGTAACCAGAAATAAGGAACATATGGAAAAGGGGCTGTGGAGAGGCGGGGATGGGGTTGTTTCCAATACCCTGTGTCATAATGCCTAACCCCAGATTTAGTAGGGGCCACTGAGCAGGTTTGTGTGGTGTTTGCCAGTGCTTTGTGTAGCATTATTGTTGCTTTGTTTTGTTTCTAAGGAGAATTACAATCTGTTACTATATTAAATACGGGGTTTGTACGTGTGTAGAGATGCGTGTGTTTCTCTTCTACTTTAAGGCATGGTTTTCAGCTTCAGAAATAATTTTCAGATTCAGAAAGGGTGGAAGAGCCAAGGAAATGTGAATTGTTTGTCCACATTATCTGGGAACTACACGACTTGCTGTTTCCTAGGGAAAGCTCTATAATTTGATTGCAGATCTATATTTAAATGTGGGAGAGAGTCTAAAGGGGACCTGACACCTCCACTGTAAAAACTCAGATAATACAGACTTCGGGAGTTGAGAGTTCAAGGTATTTACATATTGATGTTTTCCAGCAGTGGTGCAAGCAATCTAACAGCACAGAATTTGCTACCAAATGACTGTTTGGGTTGGGTTGGGGGTTTTTCAAGTCTCATTTAAGTGCGAATTCCTAGATATCTGAATTTACAAAAGCAGGTCCACTGGATTTCCATTTGCATATTTTTGGCAGCAGTCCACCTCATTAATGCAGGAGAGAATCAGCCAATATTATAAGAAAAACACATATGACACTCAAGGGAATTAGAAATATATTGTTAATTTGACGGAGTGTTAATAGGCCCCCTAATGTCACCGGTTTTTCCTAGCAGTTGTCTGCAATGTTTATTTCTTGTTGGACCAACAAAATCCTGGTTCATATTATAGACACGAGCTCCACAGTGATGGTGGCTCTTTAAGAGAGATGTGCTCGCCAGCAGGTTTTCAGCATTTAGTACTCCATTTTAATCAAAGAAAAGTCTCTAAGTCAAAGGACGAAGGAAATCAAACTCTAACTTAAATCTCTCATGTAAAAGTAGATATTATTTTTGAATGATGCCTCCTGAGAAACTTTTCATTGACCTCTAAAGCAGAAAGGCTGCAATGGAGCGGTTATCAGGTTTAACTTTTGTGACCCACAGCTGAAATCATTGTAGACGAGTGGCTAGAGGGAGATTAAATTCAGAATGTCCTGTAAGCTGAAAGAAATATGAATCTAAGCAGCGCTCTTTAAGAAGCATTAAAGAGTGTGTATAGAAACTTAAAATTCCTCTGTGTTAAGTTACTTGGTATTCCTTTGTCATTCCTCTTAGATTTATAAGGGACTACACCATTATTTTCGACCTTTTACTGCTAAGGGCCAGGAGGTTACAAGTTTTGCTCTAGTAATTACCTATCAGTCTAACAAAGTAACCTTAATTAGTGGGATTTTTTCATTCCGTATATAGGAATGGGGCATGGTGTGAACACATGTTATTATGATTTAACACCTTGCTCAGATCTCATGTATATCCTTTGTCTTCTGCTGTCACCGTTGTAATTAGGCAGCAGAGGTGCAATATATTCAGATTTTTGTCAATACCTGCCCAAAGCTCTAAATGCATCTGCGACAGAAATGAAGGCTAATATGCAAAGAAAAGCTATGACGGCCATTGGAGACAACGGCGCTCCATTTAGCTGACTGTAGTGAGCTCACCCTAGTGCACATGCTTCGTTTGTGTGATCGCTCCGGTTTCATCAAGATGGATTATTGCTTAGAAAGAGTGGGGGTTTGTCTTTCATTTTAGTGCAAATCTGTCTTATCTTCCCTCAGTCTGACTTTTGATTAGGACAGATTCAGGAGCGCTGCAGACAACACTAGTATCTCATAGTCTGGGGATTTTCGGTTCGATTTGCACCGGTTAATCAACTTCATTATGTCTAAATCCCAAGCAGGCAATCCCATGCATCTCTGTACCATGCTTCCCTCGCTCCCTCTGTAGCTCCCGTGCACCAGGACTTGAGAAAACATCTTCTCACTGAACACTAGGGAGAATGTTTTCCATCTTTCCCTGTCCTTACTCACTGGGATCGCATACACCCAGTTATTTTGTGTAAAGGTCACAGGAAAAAATGAAATTAATCTGTGCAACTAAGTATTGCTACAAATACTCATTAGATAAAAGATTGGTTGGCACACAGTTTCTTAAAATGTTCCAGTTCTCAGTCCCAAGGGAGTTTCTCCTCCTGATCCCAAGAGCAAAATTTATTCAGTCGGGGATTAAAACCCATGCTGTAGGATACAGGTAGCTAGTCACAACTTATCACATAACTCATCAACTTTATCAAATCATTTCAGTGAAACCTTTTCACCAAAAAAGGACAGCAGCACAAAATTTCTTACCAAGGAAATGGTTTTTTTTAAGTCTGAAGAAACAGTCAGAAAGTGGGAAATAGTCAAATTTCACTGAATAAGTTATTTATTGTAAATAACATGATGTCACTTGCTTTCTTCATCAAACATACATTGTTCAGCAGATAGCACAAACAGTACCCTTATTATACGTGTGATCCACTTTTATTATCATTTGCACTTTTCCCTCAATGTATTATTTGGAACTATCGACAACACTTTACAATTGCTGCAACAGTAAATAACTTATTTCTAAGGATCCTCGTTGCAATTTTTGTTGTGATAAAGTAGCACTTGTGCCCAGTGAAATTTGCAAGCTACCAGTTTCTAAAAGAACTTTTCTTATCTCTTACTTTTTTTCACAACCTCGTGGGAAATCTTCCTCCAAGCCACCTTAGGATATAGTTCATTAAAGCTGTGTACATGATGAAGAGCCATCTGGGAGGGAAGGGATGCTGCTACAAAACATAGTAGGAGAATGGATACAGAATACACAGGATGTGTATGGTGGGGGAGGGATGAAAAAGGATGAAAGTGGCATATGGGAATGCAATCTAAGTACTGGGAAAATATAAATTATTACAAAGGCACACATTAGGCTTTAAATTAAGTTGAGCAATTTCTTCCATTAAATTCCATGGGACTTCTTGAAAGTAAAGTAGTAATTAATATGAACTAGAGTATATATTGCAAATAAGCCAAGAAATCATATAAACTAGGTAGTTAAAAGTAGACATTTAGATTCAAGTGAATTGTCTAACTTTTCCTTATAATTAGGGGAAAAAATAGGCACCACAAGAGCAATTCATCCTATCAACAGTCAAATGAATTGCACCTTATTCTTCTCTGCTCTATTGACTGCGACAGTCACGTAGGAGTCCAGACTCCATCCAGACAAATAGCTCAGGTGAAGATCTCCATATTTCAAGCAGCTAAAACTAGGTGAGAGGAAGTTTACGCCATGTATGTGCATGTTCCATCAAACTCAGGGGAGAAGTAAGCAACAGAGGGAAAAGACAAAATTTGATATTAATAAAAGACACATCCTCACATAATTCTCTGTAGTTTTCATTTTTGTGATGTAACAGTTATGCTGCTCAGTAGCTGACTGAAAAGTGAAAATTCTTCAGACTGTGAGGTATCCTTTAATGTAATTCAAAAAATAAAAATGTAAGCACAGCTTCAGGATTTATGAAATACTTCTTTAGTTATGTCCTTCTGTTATAATATATAATATAAAAATATGAAAAGCCATCTATCCCAGAGGTATTTGTTATCCTTTACTAGATGCATACAAGCCAGCTTTCTGTAAATATCTACTTTACCCATTTTTGTGTAACAAAGACACAGTGAGAATCTCTCATTAGGTTAATGTCTCAATATACCCAAGTTGTATCGTCAGGACAGTTTAACAAAATAAATGTATCGACACACATACCTACGCTTATTAGTTTTACTTCAGAGACCTTAAGTTTAAAACGCAGAGCTAAGAAAAGAAGTATTGGAGCCTGCAAATCTAAGGCAATAAACCATCTCTGAAGGTAGATATGCAAGACGATTTCTTTTTTCCCACTGGTTCCCGTGCAGGTGGCAAGGTATTTATTTTCCCCAGTAGACTTTCTTGCCAGAAAGCAAGATACATGGCTAAAAAACTGCACAGGAGGAAAGGCTTTCACCTCTTTACTCCTTTACAATCCATCTGTATGTAACGAGGCTTTAAAAATATTTTCATTTTTGTGTACATTTCCATAGTATCCTCCAATACAGTATCTCAATACCGTCCATAAGCTAATGTACGCCTAGGCATGGCTCAATTCTTGCTCTGACTTCTACCAGTGCAACATTGACTTCAATGTGCTTATTTCAGATTGTCACTAAAGGAATTGAAATTGGAGGCAGACTTCTCTTTGAGCAGCACTCAGCGTTATGTAGTTCAGCAGAATTTACTCAGTTTCTATTAGCACTTATTCAAAGTTGGCCACAAGTGTCAAATGAAGCTCCCATTTACAGAAATCAAGGTACTTAATTAAAATCTTACCAATAAAAAAGGGATTTTCCATTGTGTAATTGGAAGTCCAGATACTTAATCCTGCTTAAAAATAACAAGTGCTCACACTTTTAAATAAAGAATTGCCCTTTTTATTTTACTTTCAATGGAGTGTGAACAGTAAGCTCCCTATGGTTTTAACCACTGAATTCTTATAATTTAAATGTTTTTGAACTTCTGGTAAATGTTCATATTTGTTTTTGACTTTGAATTTTATTATGTCATTTTATACTGTGACGTTCCCTAGAGCCTTGTCAGAATAGGGTAGTTTCCTTTAGAAATCAAGTTTTCATGAGGATTAATAAAAGAAAGTAGGCTGTTTTGTTATTTTTTTTTTAACTAGTGCTGAGAAATATCTAGTATGTCGAGTCATTGCAGCAGTTCAGGGTCAAATCCAAAGGGTTTGACACTGCTTTTCTACCTGTCCATCCAAGGCAGATGGTTAGTTAAATTATGCGAAACAATGATTTAGAGTCTGTGTAACAGCAGCTTTCTAGCGTTATGGAGATCCTCTCCTCTACAGACTTCAGGGATTTACAGCAGAAATCTACATCTCATGCCCTAAGTTGGCAGATGGGGAAACCGAGGTATGGAGGATGGGGTAAGATGTATCTCAGGAGATCCTGCAGGACAGCGGCAGGTCTCTGTGAAGCACCCAGTGCTACACGAAGGAGGTCAGGCTGCATGAAAAATAAATTATCAGGGCCTCAGACTCCACAGCTCCCTTTCAGGAAGCAGACAAAACACTGAAAAATCAATTCTGAATGTGGAAGACACATATTTTGAATCAACACATCTTTTGGACCAGCGGGAGCTCCAAATGCAGGAAGAGCAGCACAACGCTGTGTTATAACAATTACACCATTCATTTCCAAACTTACATCCACGAGTGTGCTCACTGAGTTTCTTGGGGCGCTATAGCAACTTATGAAACGATCGGGAAAGTATTTATTTAGACATTGTTTAAACAGGACCATCTGGGAATTCTTTTTAATATAAGCAGAAACTAATAGAGAACTTACCCATTTGGAGGGATACTGTGCAGGGACTGGTGTGTGCTTACATGTTCAAATTAAATTGCCTTTTTGCTTGTTCTGCATACGAGGCAAGTTATGAATCATTGTCTTTGAATAATTTTATCTACAATTTGAGATCGTTGCGCTGTGCCGGACTGCCGTTGACAGAGCATTTTTAATCATTGCTGAAGTGCGGGTGGAGCAGCAGAAGGCATCTCAGGGGTCTTGTAACATTCGCCTTCTTGCATCTGAAGGCAAAACAAAACAGCGAGGTTCCTCTTTGTAGAGAACCTCCTCCTCTCCAGAAATCACCATAGGTTTTGGCAGAATTACATGCCATTTGGCAGGCTTTGTGAGGGGCTCAAGAATTGCCAGGCCTTCATTTGCCAGGGGAAAAAACTGATCCAAAGCTTAAAGGAGTCGGTTGAGGGCGTTTCCACGGATTCAAGGAGCTTTAGAGCAAGCCTAGGTCAGCGATGATGCACCTTAACAAAGCATTTCTAAGCAACAAGAGTGACTTCATACCCGCTACACCCCACAGAAGGCAGTTCGGTTACATTTGGTTAGATTCAAAAGACTGTCAGGGACCACTGGGGGGTCCTGGCCTTTCTTTCTCTTTTTAGGATCATCTGGGCATTTCCCCTGACATGGGAACAGGAACACACAACTGAGTGCAGTTGTAGGGACCCCAGAGGTTGTGCAGCCCTTGATTTAAGCTGCTGTCTTTCTGGGACTCAGAATAATAAAAGGGTAAAGCTACCGCTGCTGGGGTCCATTGAAGAACTCTGGGAACCAGACTGTGCTGCGCAGACGCTCTGCGGACCCGTCTGGATTGAGCCCATATGACCAGGTATTGGATGGTTGTCTACAGCAGCCACAGCTGGTCTCAGTGACTCACATGAGATCTTTTATATCCCTTTATTCTTCTACTGATACACAGACCCAGTCAAAATGGACACTGGGGTACCTCTGCCCCAGTGAAACCTGTTACCTATGTAAGTGGTAATGATGCACTGCACACCATCCTCCAAAGCCTGGTGAACAGCAAAGGTTAACCTTCAGTATGATGTGTGTCTCAGAGAAATAAACTTTTAGAGGTCTGATTTAAGGGCTTTGGAGACGTCCAGTCCTGTTTACCACCATATTTGTTCAATTTTTAATTATTCTCATGACTAGAGCAGTTAACATGTTACAGCTCAAAACACTGCTCATCCTCTATACTTCCTTTGCTGAGTTGGACATAACTGCAATAAGCTGGAGGCTTACCTAAAACTAAAACTGAGACAATCCTTGTCAACTATCCAGAATATAGGCACCTAAATACAGTGCCTGTTTTCAGGTTCCTTTGAAATTGATGAACAGTCATCCACAGAGATGACTGAAATTCTGTAAGGTTTCAGGTCTTGTAAAGCTGATTAAATTTCCTGAAACTAGGCAGCACGAAACCCATGAGTCAAAGTTAAAAATCACTTCCACTTCCTATCCATAACCCGAACTATGTGTCCTATTCTTAGCCTAGAAGCTTGCTCCAAGAAGTGTTTACAGCAGACATAACACAAACCATAGCCACCATTTAGTTGATAGGATCAAAACTGCAAATATAAGAATATCTGTTGTGCTCTTATTCTAATTATTATCCAGTTTCTCTAGTTTCCTCCAGAGACTTCAGACTTGTTTGTTGTAGGAGACATATCTATTATTAATCTTTAGGTAGTTAGTAGAATAATTTGCAGCATTCATTAACAAGTATCACCTTATGGATTACTAAAAAGCATCTATGCTTTTGCTAATGAGCCCCAGTAGTGCAATACTTTACATATTTTATAGCCAGACAATTATGTGATGCCTTGCTTTTATAGTCAATCTGAAAATAAATTGTTTTGGACATAAAGATAGATAGCTAACAAGAGAGTAGTTAACACTGGGAAATCTTGCCTCCTGAGCTGCTGAGTTATAGCTGCAAAGAGATGACACATTTCCAAAGCATTCTTTTATTATTTCCAAAATCATGCAGCCCACAAAAAATGCATGTTATTCACACTTAGGATAAATCATAATAAATGCAAAGAAAAAGGAGCCAGGGAGTTTCAGAACTAAACTGTTCCTCCATGGAATGTTTTGTTACTTTGATTTTAAACAGTTTCTACCTAAAAATAATACAGATATTTAACACTTGCTCATTTAAGGTGATAATAAAATCTGTTTTACATCAATAAGTAGCTGGTGAAATCACTCAGCTCTCAAAAAATGGTAGTATTTAGCATTAAGTTGTACATTTACATGAACTGGTTACCTCCATGAAGTGAAGACATTCACCAGTTTACTTTTGTGAAGCATTCACCCATTTTGCCTCACATTCACCCAGGAAAAAATATTTACTTCAATTCCAAGGTATATTTGAGAAACAACGCGCAGTTCTCTTACTTCCCTTGTTGTTCTAGGTTTCTCCTTTCTCCCTTTAGTCTTTGCCCTCTTTAAAAATATCAGTAAAGCAAATCCCTCATGAGCGGGGGCAGTTGAGGCGCCCAGCACTGGCCTGCCCGTAGGTCTCGGCACAGCTCTGGAGGGACCACCTTGAGGCATACGGGAATAATTCACTCTCAATGCCCATTAAATCTTCAGCCTCCCCTTTGAGACCACAACAAGGGTGCCAATTAATGTCAATTGTCGTGGTGGTTTATGTGACTGGGACACCTGCCCACGAGGAGCTGAACAGAGATCACCAGCTGCGACAGTGCAGCACTTGTCTGTGATGCTCCAGTGTATAAATAATTTCACAGGCAGTGAGGCAGCATTGATTCATCGCAACTCTCATTCATTACCAACACAGGTGGGACAGGAGCTGGAGTTCAACCCGACGGGAAGGCTCTGCAGCACAGCTTGGTTTGTTTGCAGTCTTTTCCTCTTTCCATGACCTCTTTCTTGCAGCAGGGTTGAAATTCTCTATTTTGTTTTTTGCGAACTGACAAGAATCAATTCTTTATCAATAGCCACTGCTTACACAGCTTTGCAGGACAGCAGGTATAGACCAATCCTGTGAAAAAGAAGAAGAAGAAAAAAAGACTTCTATTGCATGTAAAACCAGCTAAAAAACAAGTTCTGCAACAAGTGAAACATCTGGCTTTTTGCCCCAAGCTGGTTAGGCTTTCATGATGACAAGGTCAAATTATTTAGACTGAAACATCCTTAAAAAATACTTACTGTGCACCACCAGTCCATATAGTAAGGAGTAGGTGATGGCCTTCCCATGACCATAGATTAGCCTTACTATTCACTGCAGAATTGCATTTTTTAGAAAAAAGCCCCCCAAGTCAGTAAGGCCATCCCGGTTCCATGGCTGGTCCCCAAAATCCTGCAACAATTCCACAGCAGGCTGGGAGCTAACACCATCCACAGTGCCTCAAGCGACAACATGCTGAGCCTTTCCTGCTCTGCCTCTGGAGGCTCCAGCCGATGGAGACAGACCTTCATGGGGCAGTACCACAGTTACAGTCACGATGTGACGGGCAGAAGGTAGAAATCATTTTAATTCTTTAATTAATGTCGTGTAACCCTTAAGAGATGCACCAAGCATTTACAAGGTTCTCGGGTTCCTTGGTCTGGAAAGTAGATTGCCCGCCCAGACATCATCTGCTCTGGCAGGACAACGGACAGGAAAATTCAGCAGGGTTTCCCAGGATGTCCCCATCTTTTTGTCCCTTCCTGACCTCCTGGGGCCTATATTGTTAGACTGAGTCCACAAGCACTAAAACTATAAATCAGTTTTAAAAACGAATCCCAGCATGTTTTTAAGGGCAGTAGTATATTTAAACTGGATTTTGACAAGTATGTAATGGTGCGGGGTTTTTTCCTTCAGGATACCTTTGTGATAGGTGTGAAACAGGTAGCCGCGTCTGTAAGACACAAAGTGTCAACAGCAGCAATGTCATCTACACAAGTATGTAATGGTGCGGGGTTTTTTTCCCTCAGGACACCTTTGTAATAGGTGTGAAACAGGTAGCCACATCTGTAAGACACAGTCTCAACAGGAGCAATGTCATCTATGTGTCTCTCAGTGCCCCACGTTCCCCAGAGGAGCACACCAAATCCCACAGCAGAATCTGTCTTCAGAGCATGGGCTCTTCCCCTCACCTTGGTCTCCTCTTGCTTGCAGGGGGAAATCATAGAGGTTAGATGACAAAACTCCAAGGCCAAATCCTACCTTTAGTTACACGAATGAAACTGGCACTACCAGAGTGGAGGGAGAACATCTGAGCTAATGTGTGCGTCCCACATGATCCTCGGGCTGTGGGTCGAACCCAGGGATGGTATCGCCAGTAAGATCAGCTTTTCCATAGGGCGTAAGGGATGGAGTTTCCCAGTGGTATCATTGTCTTATCCTCCATCGTGCAAGAGCGCCAAGAGGAAACTGCAGCCGGTTTGCTGGGACAAAGGGCTGTTCTCAACAGTTCTAAAAAAATGCTTAGATCTCACAACTCCCTTTCCTGTCCAGTATTTATTTTTACCTGTTAAAAATGTTATTTTTAGCTGTTCACCTATAAAAACCCTTCGGTAATTCTTATAGAAGACAGGTACCAGTTCCAATGTCATAGTCTCATCCTGACCTCAAAAAATTGATCAATCCTAGAAAAATTTCTCCTACCTTTAAAACTACCCTCACCTTTCTGTCCTCAGACATCACACAGCAGTACCATAGGAGGTTAGATTTGCAGAATTCATTTCGGCCCCAACCTAGGTGGATTTCAAGTGGAGAAAATGGTCTCATAACTGCACAGATTAAGAAGGTGCTTTTGGATCCCTTGACCAGAAGGCATAAATCACTATGCAAATCTAGCATTCTGTAAAGAAGGCATGTATTCACTAGTTTACATGGTGTTTCTAAACATCTCCACTTTCAAATTGCCTGAATCTGAAGTATTTCTTACGAAGTCCTCACCATTTAATTTTTTTCTATGGAAATATTCCATTTTTCCACGAAAAGTATATTTTTTTGTGATTGCCATTAGGATTTTTTTCTTCCCCTTTACTAGGTCTTTCTTTTTTCAGTGTTCCTGTGGCCTTTTTTTTATTTCACTGTCATCAAAAAATATGTGAAAAAGAGACCAGCAAAGGAAAAAAAAAAAAGAGGAGGGAATTAACTATTTAATTAAAAATGTAAAATGTCTGTGGGAAATCTCACGTAGGCTTTCAGAAAAGCAAAACATTTTAACCAGTTCTGCTATCAACAGATAATACATGTTTATGCATGCGTGCATGTGTTTATAAAACATTTGAGGTGGCAACTTTGGAAAGTGAAGTCACAAATGAAATGCAACTCATAACCATTTCTCTTTGAATCTCATCTTTTTACGGAATAACTGTCATGCGAGACGCAAGTTAAGTAGTGTTTGTTCTATACCTCCACAAAAGCAGGCTAGAAATATTCCAGGGTTTACCAATTATTGTAATTTACCATTCTTCAAAGGTTTCTTGGTTTGTTAAAAAGAGACTGGAGCGTTAATCAGAAAACATCCCCTGTAAGCTTCTACTCTCCACAGCTCCCTGTGTTGTATCACTGACCGCAGCCTGTGGCGACTGGGAATAGCTGCCCACATCTTACCCTTGGGTTTCAAAAATCCATCTTTTGGCACTGGGCAGCTAATTTTGAGAGTAAATATGGCAAAATAAACTACCTGGTTTATGAGTGGAGGGACTAATGAACCTTGGGCTTCCCCCAGCCAGGCTTGTGCATCCTGTCCTGCCTACGGACCACGCTTAAGTTTCCCTTTCTAACTCATATATTTATATATTTCCCCTTTCTTTTTCCCAGATGGAATCGCTCACTGATTTTCACTGGAATAATATTTGGCCTCATTCCTTGATTTTCAGTGGAGCCTCTTAAAACTAATTGGCCCCCCAGGACTAACAACATTTGTCGATATCGCCAATAACCTGTTACATACAGAAGCAGATTCTGCCCACCCAGGGGAGTAATTAGAGAGAAAATGCAGTGGAGAAAACTTCATGGAGGTTTTTTTTTACTCTTTTCCTCACTGGCATGGGCTTTACTAGGAGATTGGCTTATAGTCCTGACGTACTGATGAACTGATTCGTGTGACTGAATGGCTGTCACTGCATATTTGAACTCATTGCCAAAGAGTTCAGGGGGATCTCATGTTGTGCCACGATATGAGAAGAACAATTTTCTCTTTTTCTTCCTATATGTCCAGCTATTCCTCAGTTATATTGAGTTTTCAAACTGGCCCCATCACCTTGGAGCCTGAATCATCCATCTGCCAGTAAGCTGTGGAAACTGCAGAGTGGTAATGCCACCCTGCAATTAGTGGTACAATATAATTAGTGTATTTTCCAGGATTTCTGAGTCATGTCTTTCCAACATTCTGCAGTGAGAATTATAGAGGTGTTTCAGGCTTAGGTGTCCATGGGAATGAGATTCCTTTTGTGAGAAGCTCCTGAAAACATTAAAGACTGTTTAGAGCAAAATTAAATTATAGCAAGATATTATTATGCTGGATTTGAGAAGTGGTGCTGGATTGCACACATATAGGCACATAATTGTACACACTGGAATAAAAAGGAATAAAAAGAAATGCTGAAGATTAAACTTTGTTTGTAAGTATGTCAGGGCAGTGTCTTTATCCTCTTACAAATCTAGATGTCATTCAACCCCTAAAAAAGCATGGAATAAATATTAAAAATCAGACATTTTAATTACATCTCACATCCCTCCAGATCTTTCCCATGCGTACTGCAAAGTTAAGGCTTGAGTCCAACCGCTCTGCAGGTGCATCCTTCCTTTGGCAACCAGCAGAATTTCCCTGGGATCACAAAACTGTGGGCAACATGGACAAGTTTTCACGCAAGCTTCCATTTTCTTATCCCTTTGATGTCAGACTCACAGTAAATGAAAATGGGCATCCAAACATTCACTTCGACTTGATAGGGATGTTCGGTTGCCACTCCGGCAGCCAAAGGTTAGAGGCATCCCGTGGAGCGGTGCGAGGGATGGCAGAGGCGTACGCTCATGTTTATTCTGTACCGAGCGCGGTATGATCATCTGAGTGCTGAACGCTGCACATTTACTGATGCATAACCACAGTTTTTCTCATTTAGCCAATTGCCCTGCACTCTGGCTGTGGGTGTGTAATTTGCATAATCATTGCCCAGGTACAGAGCAGTGTGTGCATCCCCCTGCTCTGGCAATCAGCCACCGCTCACCCAATCGAGGATTTGCATAATCCCTTTGCAGCTCTTTCCCAGCAGCTTCACTCTGGATATGCAAATCCCTCCATTCTCGTTGGCTGCTGCAATTCCTCTGTGCCAATTGGTTTCTCTTCATTTTTCGGATGTTTTCCAGCAATAAAGACATTTCTTTTGCTCCCGATGTCCTTTTCCATGAAAAGAAGAGAGAAACCACACTGATATATCCACAGAGATCGGTCTCTCCAGTAACGTCCTCTTCCATTCCCTTTTGATCTTCCTGTCCCATCATCCCACCCAGGGCAAGACTCTCAGGCAATCTGTCCTGGTTTTGGTTCCACCAGGAGATCCACGTCCCAATTTCCACTCAAGCTTTGCAAGATGACAGGTACAGACAGGCCAGGTCCTTTGGGAAGGAGAAGGGAACAGGAGAGGAAGCAGGGGGGAACAAAGAAGAACTTAACAAATGGGTAGATCACCTCCAGCGACAGGGGTCCCGATTACCTTACTGCACTTAATCTATATAGTTTCCACTGCTATTTATGGCCTTTCTGATCTTGGACCATTGAGTCTAATGTGCTTTCAGGGTGATGAAATATATAAAAGCAGCTAATGTGAGCTCCACAATACCAGTGTCCCTCGTGTCCCATCTAATATCATTGTATGTTGCATAGCTATGAAATTTAGAGGTAAAATCCTGACTTCAGCAAGATCAGTGAACAGTAGAAGCACATTGCATAAAAGCAATAAATAAGTGTGGCTGATTTTCCCTTCAAACCATCTTAAGTGAGCATGTGACTCAATTTGCTTTTAATGTGTTATACCAACACACAAGAAAATCACATATAATGAGTGTGTGATGAATCATCAATCTCAGAAATAAGGCTGATTACCAACACCAACATTATCATAATGTTGAGGTCATGGCTTCAATCTGGAAAAAGTATTTCAAACCTCAAGATAATTACTTTGTTTTGAAAAAAACAAATGGTATTAACTTCCACTGCTAATGGACTAAAAGGTGCTCCTAGTCTGACTTCCGAGGTCACAGGCTATTTGTGATATACAACACCTTTTCCAAGACCTTTCAAGGAAATAACCTTAGGAATGATGTATGGTACAGCCTAATAGTCTAAGAAGAGTCTTTTGCTGACCAGTCAAACAGTCGTGCACTCAGATTCCCCACATTTTATGATGTCACAGAACACCATAATCCATAAATCTTTGGTAAATACCTACTTATCTCTAAAGCACCTATACATATTGTTGACAACGTTTTTGTAGAACTGTAAATTCTTACTAGTTACAGGTATTTTAATGTTTCTGCAGCTCAGATATTTACTGATCTGCCTTAGGAAGAAATATGCTTAAGGCAAAATTTTTACTTTATTGCTGTCTGTAATAGGCAGATATTTTTCTTGCAAGGGATTTCCTGCAATAAATACCATTGTCATTCTTACGACTGAAGTTGTTGCCTTGAAACACCTTGTCCTGAAATACTGCCTTTCCAAGCCATTATTATATAATTACTACAGCTTTTGACCTAGTTACACAAAACATGCAGGGTGCTGCTCTTCTCAGTATTCCCAAGGAAAGGACAAAGAAGAAATATTTATTTTTCATGTGAAAAATGGTTAATTTAGAACTACCAGGAGACAGGTACAAAACTCCTTTGGGTTGTGTCTGAGACTGTCATTGTAGCCCCAGTGTACGTCCATGTTAGCGACAGATAGTGAAAAACACAGTAGAAATGATCCAATTAGCAGTAAACTCATCAGACCACAAGGTGACAAAGGAATTGCTTGAAGTGGTACCAGGGTGTCACAGACTGACGAGACTGTAGACTGCCTGTGAGCTTCAGTGTAACACACACACACCAGAGGTGGGTTGAGAGGACAGGCTGAAGACCACTGTCTTGCATTCTCAGCTGGTATACAGTGCTGAAGGGGCAGAAGCAGAACTATCCATCAGAGCAGACCTTTCCTGTTGGGTTTGTGGAAACACAAGCAAGCCAGAGGAAAAGGAAGGTTCAGTGGGGATAGTCCAGCCGAAAACAGCAGCCGTGTTCAGCCACTGTTATGTATGCCAAAGCAGTACATGCAGTCCATGTATGGATGCTGAGGATAAACAATTCTGGTCCCCATCTTGTCTTCATGGAGTTATCCAAACCCCAGTACTTAAAATGCCTTCTGCATAGAGGACTATGGTTGACATCAACACAAGAACACCTGAAATAATCTCCTTTAGTCAAACAGAAGCATACAGTTGAAAAATTACTTTAATTTGTCCTTGCAAAATACCAAAAACTTGTTGTGAAGCCAGGCAAGCGTGGCAGATGAAACCCAGTCTTTGACCTGTCTGAACCGTTGTTCTCTTTCCCCATTGCATGTTTGCCACAATACCAGTTATAGTATTTTAATGCAATACTTGAGAATACTATATTTTTATTATCCAAAAGGCAAAAATGCTTGATTAGTGTCCCAGATCTCATTTCAGTCATCTAGTTAAACATTTTTTTTTTTTTTTCCAAAAATTTCTTTTTTTTTTTACCCTTTGAAATATAACCTTGCTTTCCAGGCAATGAAATGTTTGCTTTCGTATCGGAGTGCTGCAGCTTCCTGTTTGCAAGTACGAGAACCCACGCTCTTTAAACTGCAGTTGTTATTAATAAAGGTCTCAATGACTGACAAGTCCCTACTTCATGCCTCTTTATTTTACCCATGGGAGATAGTTAAACTGCGTTGTTTGATTTGTATACATTGATGTTCTGATAGCACTGGCCACTTCTGTTTCAGCTGGAGTGGAAATACATTCCTTGTTGGCTCCTTATTAAACATTTGTCAGGCAATTTTTATGTCCACTCAAAATCTCTTATTTTCTAACTACTCAAACTGCTCTAATTTTTTGTCATTTTCTAATCTCATGGAGTCTTCTGAGGGTAGGAAGAAAAATAACTCCCTTATTTATGACTGAGGCTCCCTTAACCTGCCCAGTTCTTCCAAAAATGTCTCTGTATAATTACTGTGCTGTTAACCACCTATCCAGAATTCCTTAGAAATTTACTTCTTATCTCCCTTGGAAGTAAATCACAGTTTAATCACCTGCCAAAGCTGGTATTAAGTGTCCAATTAAAAAACAAACCTTTGCAGCTTATCACTTTATGCGGTAAGAAACAGGTGCGTTTTTAGGTGAGTCCTGGACCAATTTCTATTGAATTATCTGGTTGGACTCCCACTGGCTTCGGAAGGTGTGGAATGAGGCAGATGGTGGAAGATTTGTTTGGAATAAGGACCTGATGGATGTCTTCTGAGCCTGGACAACTCCCCCAAGGCTCATTGAAGGCTGCAGGTCCAGAATTCCTAAGGATGTGGCCCTATTACGTTCCACAGCTGTGATTTGTGCATCTTAAGCAGAACTGGAAAGAAACACCATGAGGAAAAGCTGCTGGAATCACTGGGGAGTCACTGAGGGGCACAGCCTAACCAAATGTCTTGGTCATTGACCCAGGCTGTTTTGAGATGGTGAACAGCTCACTGCAGCACTCAGAGGTGATGTTACTGCCTTTGCCCGACTGATGAATTTGGCATGATGTTTGTCCTGGTTTCACCATTACAGTTGTCTCATTATTCATGAGTTCAATGTCAGCACGATTTGGTGCAAATTACACCAAGAAATTGTTCCAACAAAGTGTTCAGCCCATGTTGTTGGGCATTTAGGTGGTTTTATGCTGGAAAGGTGCTGATGCAGGAGAGCAAGGGGAAATCAGGGCAAAAGCAAAGTCTCTAGACTCAGCTCGAGCTATAGCTGTGCCAGGCAGAAAGGGGTAGCAGTCATATTTGCCTTGCCCTTACCTGCCCATGCTTTAAATCCAATCCCCATCTGGCACAACAGAGCTCCACCTGTTCTTTTTCTGGGAATGTCTGCATCTGGGGAGATAACTCTTTGATCTTTATTGAACTGTAGATATTCCATCACCATGCACAGAGAGACATTATTTACCTTACACTGGTACTGTCCGATTTGTGTGGCGGTGATGAATTCGCACACACAGCTATGCGCAGCACACAGTAAGTGCAGCATCTCTTGTAAATCCTTCCTGACCACAAACATCGGTCCAGCAGCTTCAGCGCCAATTATTCTTAGCGACTCTAACAATCAAGCCAGTCTCCAGAGACTCTCCTCTTTTCCTGCACACTGTATTTCTGTGGTGCTGAATAATGCACTTCACACTCTCTCGTTTTCAGATATCTTCATTCTTTAATCTTTTATGCGATCTTTACACATGATGTATGATAAAAGGTAGTTTTTCCATACCCATAAATGTTGTCATTCCATAAACGGGCCACTTTGTCATAAGATGGTGTGAAAGATATTCGTACTCATTTATGAAATGTCTTAGAGGTATGTCAAAGCACAGAAGACTGTGACTGAATGAAAACTTAAATTCTTCTGATTCACTCTGCTATTACAATGTACCAAGTCCTTTCCAGTGGATGTTGTCACAAATGGATC
>NW_009647731.1:8638116-8647689 GCF_000708025.1 Charadrius vociferus | reverse complement strand
ACTGAGAAGTGAAGTCAGACCCTCGAAGTCTGTTCAAATAAATCAGGGCTGATTATCAGTGAGTGATGAAATCGCCGTTTTTGCACAATGATATGTACACATTTGGCTCTTTGAGTTTTTTGTAGTTACATTCATTTCAGTCATCTTGTTAAATGAAAAACAGATGCCACCATCAAGTATTAAAGCTCACAAAGATGGATTTTCACATTTCTTTTAGTGAATGTTTTTATCAATAATAAACATGAAAAGGGCCTGGGAAGTTTTATTACGTTAATTTAGCCACCATAAATCAGCACAGAATACAAAACTCATTTAAATTACCACCTTAGGGCCAACATAGGAATGATGAAGTGTTGTGTTCCAACCCTTATCACGGATTTGGTGACAATCCTCTTTTTAAACATCAGTGAAGTGATCACGAGGTAGTTAGGAGCGATGGGCTTTGTGACGGTTTGGTTCTGCTCATCCAGAGAAGACAGGAAAGCAAAGGCAGACCTGGTGCAAAAGTAGCTCAGCAGGGCAGGGGAGAGGAGCTGCCCACTAGAAAATGTTTGCTCAGCCTTAACACAACTCATACTGTTGCCTGGGGCCATTTTCCTAGCTGGCGTGTCATCCTCTGGAGGAATCTTCACGCAAAAGGAGTTTGAACTGCTGGGGGCAAACCAGAAGGAAGGACATAACCCACAGTGCATCTCTGGGCAGGGTGGGAGACACCGCAGGCCCTGGCTACAAAGGTAGGACTCTTTTGGTTCATGCAATCGCAGTAGCTGCTGCTTTTAGCTCTAAAGGACTGACAACTCTGGTATTGAACCATTGAGCCTGCTCTGTTAATCAAGCTAGCAGTGGCCACGGGTGTTCTCCTAATCCAACCACAGCTTGCATCCCGCATCTCAGCCCTGCTTTATAGGAATCCCATTTGGTTGAGTAATTGCTGCCATTCTCAGAAAATTGTATAATTTCCTCTTGTGACTTGGTAATAATAATAATAAAAAACATTAACTATCGTTGGGATTTTTTGCTGTTATTATTTACTTGCCCCATCAGTCCTTTGGCCTTCCTATGGAGGTGGCCAACAATAATGCCAAGCAGAAAATCATTGTTTCATTTGAATACTGTTATATGTCTCCTGAATTCAGTATTGAGACCAGCAGCTTGTTCCAGAGAGGATAGGTTCAATAACTATCAGATGATAATGACTAACTGGTTTATGGAGTCAAGTTAGTGGCCTAGAAGTGAAAGGATTTGGGTTTTTGTTTGCTTTTTGATCTCAACACCAGTCCTCAGAGCCAGAGTTATCCCATTTTTGTCTCTCCATCAAGCTGTGATTATACTGATTTGTCAAGATGGTTTGAAATTCTTTTCGCTGGTCCTTTGAGACCAGAGACTTCTTTGTTCTTTAATATTTTCCTCTCCTCGGTATATCTTAGGATGGTTCTCTAACCCTGTCTTGTTAAACCTAATTGGACAGGACCTTAATCGAGGTGACTACATCAAATGTCATGTTTTCCTCTTCTCTAAGCAGTACTGTACCCACTTCCAGGAGCTATTCTTTTTGAGAAACTCTTTCTTAGGAAGTATAAATGTTTAGAAAACAAATTAGCTCCAAATGTGACTAGCCACTCACCCATAAGTCATGATTTGCCTATTTTCCCATGCTTTGTTTCTTGTACCAGTCAAAGGAAAGCTAAAAACAAAATAGATTAAATGTTTTCGCAACATAGCATCAAAGGCTATAATTTTGTCCATTCACATAATTTAAACAAGATCAGACTGAGTGAATACTTGGAAGGGACCCATTCTAAACTCACAGGAAACCTAAGTATTTCAGGAACCGATGGTGTCTGTGCAAGACGGGCAGTTAGTGCTGAAGCAATGCCACAATGTGGTTTTCAGACAAAATTGTGAAAAATTAATCAGCTTGAATAGATCCGGTCAAAATGAGGGAACATTTCATGCACCAGATTTATGGGTTTGGTTAAAAGAAGTGAGATTCGTTGACTGCAACATATCTTTTCAAAGAGTTTTTAAGGGCGGTGCTTTCCAAACACTGAATGTTGTTCACGTAGGATTGTTTTTTTCCACTGGCTTTTCTTTTCACTGAAATGCAAAGCTAGCTTCTCGATCCCATGGTACTTTTCAAAGTATTAAGTACACAGCTGAAGAAATATGCACCATGAACTAATTAGCCAGTGAAAACAAGCCTATTTTTCTGCTTGCGAATTGTCTCAGCAGAATGTGACTTTTACAAATATGGATGCTTACAAAACCTAACACTTTGCTCATTTACTATGCTAACAAGGAAAGACAAGAATCCTTTGATTTAAAAGAAGAATAAGGCTGAAGCTGAGGGCTTCCCCAAATCTTTCTGATGATGCTCCAACCCCACAGTGACACTCTGTCCACCTCTGTGTTGGGGAGAGTACCAAAGACAGAAGGTCTTTTCCAAGGCTGCTCAAGCCCAGAGAGCCTTCATAGGCAATGGGGCTGTGTTCAATTAACGTGAGAGAAAGACAGAGAGACAACTGCAAGCTTCTTCTCATGTCCAACAGGCTCGTCAAATCAAATATATTACATCCGTTGCACTGGAGTCCTGGTGAGCTATTACGTCATCCAGAAGGAAAAGTATTCACATTTGGATCATCCAGATGCAAACCCGGGAGCTTATTAGTGAAATTGTGTTTGAAGACATTGAATCACATTCAGTTACGTCTTCTAATAGTTGCCCAATTGCTTATCATACAAATTCAGCCTTGAGGTACTGCACTTAAACGCCTTTGCACTGCTCGTGAAAACATCAATTGCTCTGTAAAGGCTAAATGAATACGTAATTGCATTTCAGTAATACATTTTTCTCCAAAAACAATTCTTAAAAACACTCACAGATAAACTCATTGCCATTTAAACTGTGTATAAAACATGAGTTTTTATTCAGGATGAAATCCTGGCCCCAATGAAATCAATGGGAGTTTTGCCATTGACTTCAGTGGGGCCAAGATTTCTCCCTTGATGCACATGATATATTTTTCCTGACATTTAGTATGATGAAACAGCCCTGGTTCTGATTAGCCCAGGGTATAAATAGTATCAGTCAACTAGAGCAAAATTCAAATCAAACCTCAGGCATCTTCACTGATGCTGCTTTGTTTTGGAGCGCTGTGTACGAGCGAAGGGACCCAAATGGCTATTTGGAGTCAAGGACTTCAGCTGAATCACTCTCTGTGGATGTGTATTTAACCATAAATCAATGCACAGGCAGCAAAGGGTTAGTAATCATGGAGGCATCTACTCATATGTCTTGTGACATACATTTTTCCAGCGTGAATTCTTCATTAAAAGAACCCTTGATGTCTCACAGCTTGTTACCAAATTGGGCCTTGACTCTTAATATAATTTAGATGTGTTTAAAATATGCTTCTCAGAAAAGCTGCCTCCACATTTATGAAAACTCGATACAATAATATTAGGAAAAAATCTGCCGCTTGTTTTGACAAGTTTTATTTTTTTAATATCTTATGAATGAGCATATGAATATATTTTAACCTGTTGCTTTATGTTTGAATCAACGGTACTGCAGAAGAGCAATATAGCTTGTCTTCTGAGACCATTCAATAAATTGGTTGCACATTGCACAGCAAAGTATTTCTAATCTTTCCTTAAAATTTTGATTTCTTTTTATACACAAAAGGAGAAAAAAATTGGGATGGTGTCATCAGAAAGCAAAACTAATGGAGAGACAGTGGCAGAGATGTATAGATGTTGAGTCTAAAGGGAATTGTTGCAATCATATCAGAGTTAATCCATAGTTTCTAGGGCCTAATTGCGTAGTTCCCTGTAGTTTCACTAGCCCACGCAATGCCGTCCATAGAGCATCTTCCAGATGGCTCCAGCACGGATGGGAACCCGCCAGCGGGAGGGAGACGGGTGCTGCGGCAGTGGGGAGGCAGCAGCACTGCCCCGCCGCACCGCTCGCCTCCCCGACGCCCTCTTATCGCCGCCGCTTCATTATCTGCCTCTGCAACACATGTGGGGCTGGGATATTTCATGAGACATGATAGAGAATAAGGACCTGTTATTTGCCTGCTATTCAGGCAAAACTCCCACTGGCATCTATGAGCCCTTAAATAGTACAGTATGTTGCAAGTGGAATTGTTTATTGTGTTCAGTCAGAGCCGGCTACAGCCAGCTCTCACTACTGACTCAACTACACGAAAACTCGCCCTCCTGTCATCCCACACTGCAATGCTCACTGGGCCCAGTTCTGTTTCCACTTAAGTGCTGGAATAAATGGAGTCAAGGCAGCTCCACCATCTCCTTCTTCTGAATCCCGGCACTCTTGAAAAGCAACTAGAGCGCCTGGAAGATGGAGACGGCGGGTCAGCCACCGCGTCGATGCGAAAGGTGGGGTGATTTACGCAGCCCCGTGAGCGAGGGGTGACCCCAGTGCCTGGGACCTGCTCTTACTGCAGCTCACTCCTCTAAAAACCAGCACACCAAAAGCTTGGAGCAGCTCGGAATATTGAATATTGGTGGCAGGATTTGATCTCTAGTGGGCCAAAGAGATGGACTGTCCCCTACTCTTATGCTTTGAACTCCAGTAGCATCCAGGCACAGCCCCTTGCTGTAGCATTGTCCCCAGACATCTGCAAACATCTAACTGTGGCTGGAATTAGGACTTAGAGGTATTGTTGCAATTTACTTGGCTTTATAAATTCTCCTTGCAGCCTTATTCATACACACCACTTAGGAACGCTGCATGCAGCAGGTTATATTCTTGTTTTAGCAGTGTTAAAATTCATCTGGTATCTCTTTCTTGCTAAGTGCAGGTAGATACACACTCTTGAGTGAATAGGATATGCTCCACTTGTGAAGTGTAGAAGCAGGTCAATAGACAACTTTTAAAAGGAACCATTTAGGATAATTAAGCAGCACATACACACCAGCAAGAGTTTATTTTGTATTGGAAGGCATGTGGTTAGGGAAACAATAGCAGTTTTTTCCCTGGAGAATGTTAATTAAATTGAACACCCTGGAAAACTGAACTATTCTTACCACAAATCTATAAATCAAACCGTTCTGTTTGCTTAATATAATGCTTTGCTATTCTAGTCACACTGAAGTGGGCCAGCCGCACAATGCCAAGATATTTCCATGATGAGCACATTAGAAACACTGATTGACTATAGATCTTATGGATGTAAGGCCAAACCCATATCTCATTTACTCCAGAATAACTAAGATCAAAATCTGGCCCACGCTGTTCAGATTAGTACATAAATAACATGAAAGGTTTGTGAGCTCTCTAGCAGACGCATTATGTACTTGTTATTTGTACTGTAGAAGTCCCTGGCAGCTCCAGGAATGGACCAGGACTTTGCTGTGCTAGGTGCTGTACAAACACAGAGCAAAAGGATTTGTCTCTCTGGTTTGCCAAATTAGCCTGAAAATACCTGTGAACAGATATTCATCTCCCCTACTTATCTTATTTGAAGAAGAGAGCAACGCTCTCTGCCAGAGGGTACGGGAGGGCAGGCGTTAGCAGGGTGGTCTATTTGGTCCCCTCTTCTCAGAGGCTAAAGGGGTATTTCATTATTATTTCATTATTTCATTAAGAGATATTCTAACTCTGAAGCTCATATTCCCCGTTTTTATGCCCTGGGGCCAAATTTTCAGCTGTCTTAAACCAAATTTCCCAACCAGACTGAGGCTGGCAGTTGGGGATTTGGCCAGCTCAGTAGCAGTCCCCAAGCGCATCACCCCCAGCAGGGCTCAGTGCTGCGGTGGGACTTCAGCTGCCACTCAGATCTCTATCACGGGCCACGTCAAAATACACTGCACACACGGGGGCCAGCACTCATGTTCTCCTCCTTGCAATACTCTGGGTTGATCCAGAACCTGGTGAAATATTTCCATGTTTTCTGGAGTGGGCTGTGACTCAGGTTCCTAAGGAAAACCTTTACCTTTCCCATTACATGCAGTTGTTACTCATTGGAAGAAAGGTCACTTTACTTCCAGCCTCCCAACTTGCTATCTACATCTCACTTAGATGCTAAATAGAGTTTAAGTAAGGAAAAGATCAGAAACGTCAGGTTCTGAAATGAGTTTTGCATGTGCTGAGGAAATGATCAGTCTCTGTGTTCTGCAAAAGCAATTCACGGGAGTGAGCGTGTGTCCCTGAGACAGTGGAAAGCGTTGGGAATGGTCACGTACAGAGAAATGAAGGAGCCCCACCAACCTTCACATGGGTAAATTGCTGTCTGCACAGAGCAGCGGTGGCTCAGTATCTCTAGAAGAGGTTCTCCTTAAATGGAAATGGTCCAAGAGATGCATAATTGGTAACGGTCTTTGTGGTATACAGAAGATTTTCTGGGCCATGTATGGATCACAGAGTCTGTATCAGTCAGCAGCACAAAAATAAAGCGACCCAGACTCAAATATCCATAGGGATGTAGAAACAGGAGGACATACTTGTACCCTGAGCACCTTAAACTCACCAGTGACATGCCTGCTGTGCCATTAGCTGAAAGGGTTCGCACTACAAGGTCACCTGCATGGCATCCCAGCAGTGAACGCAGAGGCATCTGACACCAGTCGTGACACAAGGCAGCCTCACTTATCACAAAGCGTAAGTCCTGTTTATTGAAAAATCAAACAAGGCGACTTCTTCCACCAGTCTCAGCACGACAGCTAAAGGCTTTGCACAAATTTCTGCATCCTTTTCCAGGCAAAACTAACTCGCTGTCTTTCGATCGTTCCTCATCCCTGGGCCAGAAGTGGAAAGGTTTCCAACTTTTGACCTGATGGGCCATTCAGAAGAGCAATCTTGTCTTGAATTAATAACTCTGCGGTGACAATGGATGTGCAGAAAAAGGCAGATATTTTGTATCATCGAAAAAACTAAGAAAAAGTGCCAACGTGGAACAAGGGCTATAAATATATGCACAGCTCTTTCACAATTTACTGGTCTTCATTTGTAAGATAAAATGTAAAACATCTATTTTAGAGCGTGTACTGGTCCTTAATGTATAGCCCAAATATGTTATATATACCCACTGGAATGGTTTAACTGCTACTGGATTGCAGTTATTTCTTGTAAAAACGAGACAGTTCTTCAACATTAAAATAGTGTCATGAGATGCACATAGCTGGAACTTTCCAAAACATGTAATTTAGCGTTTTTAAGGGAGTTATTTTTAATTCTGTCATGTACTAATATTTTGGGCTTTCTCACAAGATTTGCAGAAGCATGTCATATTAAGGGAAAGGTCTGGTAAAAACCAC
Organism: Charadrius vociferus; assembly: GCF_000708025.1. Taxonomy (NCBI): domain Eukaryota; kingdom Metazoa; phylum Chordata; class Aves; order Charadriiformes; family Charadriidae; genus Charadrius; species Charadrius vociferus. Next base: position 8,640,411 of record NW_009647731.1, on the reverse strand, counting down.
AGTTGTTCAGCCAGCCATCAGTCACATTACAGGAAAAAATGAATCCTTCTTTCATTCTTGCATTTGACCTCTCCAACATTGTATTGTCCCTACTAATGAGCTGAACATTTTTGCTGATTTGTTATATGTAGCAAATATAGAAGCAATGAAACCCATCTGTGTAATTTATTCATTGATTTGGACTCGAATCCAAGTGTGTTCTAAGTAGCTCTTGTCTGCGTGCATGTGTGTGAGAGACAGAGAATAACTCGTCAGCAACCAAAAAGTCTTAAACTTACCTGCTTGAAATACTTATGAATAATAGAAAATACCCTGAATCTCCTTGTGTGTGACCCAGCAGCCATTTCAGAAATAGTGACTGTTTCTGTTGAGTAAGGGCCACTAGTCTGGGCCCTATATTTGTGATAAGATCACAAGATCATTTTTTAGGGAGGTCTGATAATCCTTTCAGTTTAAAAATTAAAAAAAAAATAAAAATCAAGGAAAGGCTGGAAAGCTGCAATAAAATAAAGCAAACCCAAACACACTTTATGTCCCCTGCTTAGTGCGGAAAAAATACATCATGCTGGTAGTTCTGTGGGTCCCATCTGATTGCCACTTTCTGTAAACCATTTTTAATTCAGAGGGGAGTCATGGTTTCCACCCTGAGCTCTTCGAATCGCCGCTGATTCCAAGCCACCTGTTAAAAATCTGTTTTCTTTTAAGCTACCCATGGGCCTATCTCTTCTTTCAGACGCAAAGTAACCTTGGGAAGGAATTGTTTTTAAACAATTGCTTTCAGCCTGCTTAAGTTTCTTTTTCACATCTCCAGCCACTGTGGATGTTTGGTCCAGGATCCAAGAGTTGTACAAAGCCTTCCACCCAAACAGTCCCGCCTGCGGGAGCAGGACAGCAACTCCTTCCACACTTTATTATGAATGAAGGAGGGAGGTTTATATGAGCCAAGTTTCTGGAGGAGTGAAAGCCTGCGTGTACCTCCCAAACTTTCTGATCCCACAGCCACTTTCTGGCCGGGAAGTGTAAAGGCAGAGCTGCTCTGCAGAGACCCTCTGGTTTGTCCTTCCAACAGTCTGGTGTCAAACCTTATGTGATCCAAATGAAGGAAGGGAAGAAAAAAGAACCAAAAAAAACCACCTGGGAGAACAAATTAAACCGCGGACAATATATTACACTCAGCAAACAGAGGAATGCTCTGATTGAAAGGAAACAGGGTTCCCCCAGAAACCCTTCTTTTTTGACGAGTTGAACATTAACAAGCTGACCTGGTGTGAGATAAGTCAAAGACTTTTTCTCCATTCTGCAGCTTTTTTTTTTTTTTTTTCCTGGCTGAGTGCTGGTGGCAACAGATTAACAGGTCACCGGACTGGGTCTGAGAATTGCTGCCAATTACCTCGTCTCCGCTTGTTGCACTACAGTCTAATGGCATCATTTAACATGCACTTCTCTCCCAACACCCCAGCTGGTGACACCCAATAAAAAGCGTGATTGATAGATAAATCCGCCTGGGTATATCCAGGGGGAGGGGAACGGGGCTTATCATTTCAGGGGGAAATATCCTTTCCCCTGCCTTTTAGCTTCTTCCCCATGCAGACAGCGTGACCAGGAGCCTGCAAAGACTGTTAGCCGGGGGATGCGAAGCCCTCCTGCCATGCAGCCTGCTCAGCCCGGGGACAGCGGTCCCGGCCCGGTGCCTCCCTCCCGCACCGGCTGCGAGTCGCTGGGTTTGAGCCTCTGCCGTTCCCCCTCAGACAGCAATTACGGCGAGAAACATCTGAATCAACACAGCATCATTTACTTAAAGAATTGACAGCCCTTCCACTTGAACTGGTTTAAATTAGTCGACGCCACATTCTTTTCCTCCTGTGTGTTTTGTTTTCTGCCTTTTTTTTTTCTTCTTCTTTTAAATAAGAATATATAATTGCCAGTAATTCACCCAGCTGAATGCGAAACAGCTCAGTGGGGGAGCGGGGGAGAGAAAGAAGCCGAGGGCACGGCTGGAGGGGCTGAGTAAGGGAGGTGCGCACCCCGCAGCCCCCTTCACCTTCCGCGGGAGGCTGCGGAGGGCTCCGCAGGTGCGGAGGGCCTCGGCCTCCACCGGGACAGGGTAACGGGGAGGAGTCCCTACGCCTCCGGCCCAGCCCACGCATCCCCCCAGGTGAAGGCTGGCCCCGGGGGGAGCCGGGGGAGGTGGCCGGGTCCCGGTCCCCCCGGCCGGTTCATCCCCGGCCGGGCAGGAGCCGGGAGGGCTGCCGGGTCCCGGCCGGGACGGACAGCGTCTGCTTCCTCACGGGGACT
>NW_009647731.1:8633359-8637300 GCF_000708025.1 Charadrius vociferus | reverse complement strand
ATCCCGAGCCCAGGATCGAGCCCCTGAGCAAGAGAAACACCCACCGGGGAGAGGAAAGGGGCCGCCCTGCCCGCCGGTGCTCGGCGCTGCACAGGCAGACCCGCTCCTGCCGCTCGGCCGGGACGTGCCGCTTTGCTGAACTCTTTTAGTGGTCGCCTTGATTTGTCAGGGAAAGATGACAGAACGGCCCGACCCCAGCCCCTCAGGACTTTGCCACAATGGTGGAAAGAAAGCGGATTTCCGAAAGCCCTTGACTATCCCAAAGGCAAATTGGCGTGAATTTCTCAGCCGGTCCGGCGCTGAACTCAAGACCCTTCCCCATACTCCCTCTGACAATGTCCCTGCGACACTTTCATTCAGTCCCACACTGCGACCTTGGCTTCTCCTTCCACACATGACATTTCCCTCCCTCCCTCTCTCCCTTCCTTCCTTCTTCTTTCTTTCTCTTCCTTTCTTTTCTTCTTTTTTCTTTCTGCTTTATTTCTCTCTCTCTCCTTCCTTCCTTCCTTCCTTCCTTCCTTCCTTCCTTCCTTCCCTCCCTTCTTTCTTTCTCCATCTCTCTTTTATCTCTTTTTCCCCTCTCTTCCTCGTTCTTTTGCTCGTTATTTCTTTTTCTCCTTCTTTTTCTCTCTTTCTTCCTTACATATTCTAGTCAGCGCTTTAGCGAGGATCTGGCTTCCTATTATTTTGCATTCCCCGGGAATTAAAATAAAATAACGTTGTTCTTAGGAAAAGACCTTCTCACGTTTTATTTGAACAGCCGTTACTCTTCCAAATCCCGTCTTCCTCTTTCGTCCCCTTTTCATGACTCCGAGCAGTGACATTTGGCAGCACACGGGGAAGCAGGTACGGTTCAGAACTTACAGACCGCTTCAAAAAGGCGACGTGTTTGCCGGGACAGGGAGGGTGACAGAAGAGATAACTCTCTGCAAAAGGATGTATAATCACATTTGGATCCTAAACATCCCATCACAGAGACCGTCTCCTTTCGGCATACATATGCCAAATAAAATAGCCGTGATCGTGTGGATTATAAATGAGATCACAAAAGAGTTTATCTGGGAATATCTCACTCTCACAACCCACAAGAATGCATTCTTCCCTGCCTGTGATACCAACTTGCTGATCTAAAGATAAAATAACAGCCGTGGCTGTATTCTCCGGCCTTATGGAGAAAGTCAGGACTTCGCGCTTTCTCTGAACACAGCAAAACCACAAAAAGGTTGTTCAAGTACTGATAAAGCTACGAGTGAAACCCACAAAAACACGGGAAATTCAGCAACTTCTTACTACGTAGAGGCTTGGATCAGCTGCTGCTTCCAGACGTTCGGAACTTGACAGATGAGTTTCCGCATCTTATCTGAGTTTGTTTGAGGCCAGGTCACCAACACGCAGTCAGGCAACACTTTCACTCGAGGACTGAAATTATTTTGGATGCCTTCTGCTTTTTTTTATTAAAAAAAAAAAAAACTTTAAAATAATTTTAAAAAAATTCCTATAAGGAAAAAAAAAAAAACAAAAAAAACAATAAAGCCGGTGAAACCGAACATCTCTGCTCTCTTGGGCTGTGCCTTTCCTGCCTGGGAATCTCTGACAGTTTCCAGAGCTCCGTGTGTCAGGCGGGGGAGAGCGGAGCTGGGAAAGAGGGGGCCACCAGTTTGTCCTCTCCTTTCCAGGTAATCCCGAGCAAGAAGCTGGCTGAAACCGTGGTTTCCTGGTGGGGCTGCGGGGCGGCTCTCTGCCCCCCTTCGAGTCCCCATCGAATGTTTGCAGGCAACGCAGGAGGGAGGGAGATCCTCCGCTCCCACTTTATGGCCAGGTTGTAAACGCCTCGCGGAGGTTTACTCACACTCAAACGGTTAATTAAGAAAACATTAAGGGTCCAGTTTAAACCAACAAAAGCCAGACAGCTCCGAGCCGGGTTCCTACTTGCACAGGGCGGCTGCGAGCCCCCCTCCCCGCCCGGAGCCGCCGTCCTTCCATCCCCCGCTGGAGCTGGGACCGCCCGAGAGCCTGACCTCCCCCTGCCAGCCCTTCTCCTCCTTCTCTGACGGAGCATCCAGCCTCTTACGGGGCCTCTGCTTCCCCTCTCCTTCCCTTCCAGAGGGAGTCGGCACCCAGCCTCCAAATTTTTCCCCCTCCCTCCTTCACCCCCGCCCCGGACCATGCCCAGCCGGTACTCGATGGTTTGGGGGTTCTTTTTGGAGCACCCTCCCCAGAATGGCAAAGGAAACAGGCACCCACGGGAGGGTGTCATCGGGTCTGTGTGGAGAGCATCGCGGGGCCGGGGAGGGGGGGTGTGTGGGGTGATGTCCCCGCCTCTGCCCGGCCGGTCCCCACCACCCCCAGCGGAGGACCAGGGCGTTTCTACCTGTCCGGGACAACCGACCGGGTTTCTTCCCATCTCCCGCGGATGGTGCCACAATAAAGCGAGAGGACTGTGCTCCCTGAGAGCTCCTTTGCTTTCCCCTGTTCCTACCTCCGCCTCCTCCTCGTTATTTAACTGTCCCAGGGAAAAAAAAAAAAAAAAAAAAAAGAAAGAAAAAATCGGTCAGTTTTTCTGTCTGTCCAGCCTTAGGGAAGGAAGAAGGATTAATACGGAGGAGGCGACGTGCAGAGCATTGGTGGAAAAGCGTGGACTTTGTTTTAAGACATCAAAAAGGAAGGACAGCAAAGGATGGACACTACCTTCCAACACACTTTAGTTAGCTGGTGACAAAAACTCCGGGCATGCACTGAATGCATAATTACCCCCAACTGAAAATTCCCTATCTAATTTGATATTTGGTGCTCGGCAGAAGCTAGCCTTCGTAAATAATATACAAAGTAAGAAACCTAATCCAGCAGGCTAGAATGTTTAATTCATCATTATGCGAGCTAATTGGAAGGTGATTATATGGTAATTGCTCATTAGTGGTGTATATTTATCGCTGTACCTTATGTCAAGGCCATGGGAATTGTGTAGAGTCTGTTCTCTCATTTCAAGGATCAGTTTCAGAAGCAGGAGCAAAGCGGGCGAGATCAAGTTCTTCCTGACGTCAGGTCCAGCCGTGGGCGATGGAGAGCGGGTCTATAAATGCTCGCCCGGAGCCCCCGCAGCATCCAGGGCTCCGGCCGGGCCGTGCGGGGGAGAAGGGGTTCCCGAGGCAGCAGGGCCGAGCGGCCCCACGGCGGGGGGGAGGAAGAGGAGGAGAAGGCGGCAGAGCCCTCTTTGCCTGCTCCCGGGCCGGGGAAGCCACCTGCGAGGCGGGCTGAGCCCCGGCGGGGAGCGGTCGCCCTCCCCTCGTCGTGCGGGGGGGAACTCACGGCGCTGGGGCGGCAACGACCCCCGTCCTTGGAGAAGAGGGGACCGATGGGGCTACCGGCGGGGTTCCCTCACCGCCAACGGGTCGCCTTCCCCTCAACAGGAGCTAACTGCAAAAGGCCAATTAAAGGCGAGCGAGGGAAGGTGATTAATGGCCCTTTCGCTTTCAAGCGTGGACCACGGCCTGGGCTTCCCCGGCTGGGCGAGTGTCCCACCACGAGAAGGGATGGCGAGGAGAGAGGTTACGGCTCGGGGTCAGGAGGTTCTCTAAACTCCCGCGTCCCCCTCGCAGCGGGACCCTTTGGAGAAGTAAATCAGTTGCCCTATTAGCTCCGAGGGGTGATGAACGGCTGATGGACACGGGAGCAGGGGCTGGGAGAATCCTGTTTCTCGGGGAATCCTGTTTATCAGGGAATCCGGTCCGGCCGGAGCTGCTTTGCCTATTTCCTACGAGGTTGTACGCTAATTAGGGGGGAACCGCTAATTTCCGCCAAGCCCTCCGAAGTAACAGCGCGATCCATCAAAGGGGGTGTGTGTGTGTTAAATAAACAGCGTTTCGAAGCCCAACAAAGCGAAGGACTCCAAAGGCCTCGCCGGGGCCGAGTGGCAGAGAGAGGGGTGCGGGGGTGTTTGCGGG
>NW_009647731.1:8631317-8633021 GCF_000708025.1 Charadrius vociferus | reverse complement strand
GGGGGCAGCAGGCCTCCGGCAGCCGGCACCGAGATTTCCTTCGAAAGAGCAGTAAAAATCCGCCCGAGTCTACAATTCGCCACCCGAAATACGCCCTCCCTCCCTCCCCCACCCCTCTCAGTTATTTAATATAAAATGTATTTTTAAACACCCGCTCGGATAGCATCTCGCCAATATTTATATTTCCACGTTGCCTGGCATCCACTGTCCCACATTAGACTCTGCCTCTCTCTCCCTCTCTCTAATCCTGCCACTTTAAATAGATGAATTAATAAAGCAAATGAGGGTCTAATAAGCTGACTGTCCTGCCTATTGAGGCAGGGGGAGAGAGACTAGAAAGTGCGCCAAATTTGTTTGCAGTGGATCAAGGCTAGCCGCCTTTGCTTCACTTTCTTTATCTTAATTCCGACTTGAAAAGATATAATTATCTAGTTTGAACAGAGCTGCTATCAAATCCTTCTCTAGGCAAGGCAGGGGAGAGCTGGAGTGGATTGCAGTGTTCTGAGCCGCTTGGTGCAGCCGGAGATAGGGAGTAATGAAGTTGTGGAGTCCTGAGATACAAAGGGCATTAACCTCATTAGCATGAAACCTTTTCTTCTAACCATTGTGGGACCCTTTCAGACTCCTAATCCCCCCTATTTTCAAAGCTTGGTTTGTAATAAAGCTTTTAGGGTTTTTTTTCAAAGCTAATGGCATTCTCTGAAGATTTTATTGCTGTTACGCTACATAGGACGCTTAATTTTTTTTCCCTCTCTCCCTCTCTTCCCTCACGTTTGTTTTTTTTTTTTTTTAAAAAAAAAAAAGAAAAAAAAAGGAACGGAAAAAAGTATATGGTTCCTGCAGAAATAAGCCTTTTATCAAGATGGGAAACAATTTCTAGAAAGGCCCAAGTCTGCCGTTCAGCCGCGATCCGTTTAATGTTTGTCCATTTGCATGGGTTTGAAGTGGAGCGCAAGCCAACTTGGGCGAGTTAAGGTGAAATGTGCGCCCCGCTTGGTTTCAAGATCTGCACCATCAGCTGTTCCAGGGAGGGGGACACGCAACGAGAAGTTTACCTTGGGAATAGCTCTACTAAATAATTAGCCTAGGTTTTAATGGAAGGGACTGCATTGCGACATGCGTCCTAACCCTGCCTGGGCCTCTCTCATATTTGTAGCACTAGTGAATGGAAAGTCACCGGGACTGTATAAGGAGCGATGTTAAAAAAAAAAAAAAATCGGATTTTTTTTAAAAAAATAAAAATTTACATAGTACCCGATAGAGCCAACACGTGCACAGAATGTCTAATCTTAACTTTTCAAGGCAGGATGTTTAACAAAGCTCGTATTTTCGCGATGCATTGTAACTTCGCCTTATCACAGTGTAAAGGGTAGTCAGATTGTCCTAAATTATGTCCAACTAGCCCCCCTGGATCCACGGATTAAGAGATTAAAGGAGACCACTGGGCAATGCCTCCTCTTTCCCCTTCATATTCCTGGTATGATAATTGCCTAAACTGATTTGCACTTTCACAAAAGCTTGCAGGATTCTTTGTAGCTCGAACAGAGCAGACGAGGTTTCTCTATCAATGGAAATAAAACTGATTAATGCAGTCTATCAGGCTAAGGAGCAAATGAAGCATGAAAAAACAACTGTGTACCCCCAGAAAACCAGCTAGTTTCCTCAAGGACCCAGAGCAACTTTTTTTTTTTTTTTTTTTTGGCC
>NW_009647731.1:8628834-8630824 GCF_000708025.1 Charadrius vociferus | reverse complement strand
GCCCAGGCTGCGACCGCGGGGGGTACGGCAGCAAAAACCAAAGTGGGGTTGGGAGGGAAACTACCGGTTTCTTATAATTTTTTTTGGGGGGGAAGGGGTAAATATATTACTTAAAAATTTATGGCATATTGATAAATCTTTATTGACAAAATATTGACAATGACATACTTCTTGGAAGTATATAGTGTGTTAGAATTCTAACAAATTAAACACAAAACACAAAAATATTTACATTCTGGTATAGAAGACATGAAGGAAACATTTGTCACTCTTTTTTTAGTAGCTCTATGATCTCGGAATATTATTAGGTCAGTGCGTGAAAATTGCTCCAATGAAAATGGCCATTAGAAAAAAAAATATTTAAAAAAAAAAAAAATCAATCCGCGATTTTAAGTCCCTTTTCTCTGGATCCTCCCAACCTGGGAGGTGTCCCCACCGCCAAACCTGGTCGCTGGGTTTGCGTTTTATTAATCTTAAAAAATAATCGTCATCCGGTTTTGCAATGGGGATACAACTGGGGGGGGAATAATTTGATTTGATTTTTTTTTTTTTTTTGGCAGCAAAAGTTACGACCAGCCCGAAACACCCCCCCCCTCCCTTTCCCTCCCGTCCCTCCCCTGCCCCACCGTGTTTGTCCATCCGGAAGGAACACTATGCTTTGTTACTGCTACTTCATTTAGCTTTCACAAACACTTTGACGCCAGAAGTTATCATAAAATGTTTACAGACTGCACATTTCTCGTAAAATAAAATTAAAAAGCACACAGAACCTGTCTTAAAGGGAAAAAAATTACAATTCATTTCTGTCTTTAGGAACCGGGGTAATTTTTTTCCGTTTTTTCTTTTTTTTTTTTCCTTTTTTTTTTTTTTTCTTTTTTGCCCAGACGGCTTTACACATGCAATTCAAGTTTCTGAAACAGGTGTGGGTTTTGGCTGCTTATGGAAATTTCTCTTTGAAAGACGGAAAAAACTGTGAAGTGCAAAATGTCCTGTAAGGTGGTAATTTTTCTGGTTTGGTTGGGTTTTGGGGGTTTTGTTTCGGTTTTTTTTTTCTTTTTTGAGATTTTTTTTTTCGAGACTATTTTTTTTTTTAATTTTTTGACTTTATGCTTTTAAAAGCGGACTGCGAGAAACGGAATACCTGTCAATCACCTCGTCCCGGTGTTTTGGCTTTGATTGACAGATCCCCCTTGCCAGAGCGGTGCCGGCAGTGCCACAGTTCGGACCCCTCGCGGTGTCGCCCTCGCTCGCTCCCAGCTGCCCTCCCAGGCGGGAATCGCATTTTTGATGAAGATCTCCGTGTCCCTTCCCCGCACCGCCACGCCGCGGAATGGGGGGGTGTGGGGGGGTGGGGTGTGAGCCTTTAACACTTTCTGTTGGTGGGGTGCCTGGCTTTGAGAAGTCCAAAAGTGCCAGTTTTTTAATCGTCCGACGTGACGTCGATTTCCTCTGGGCTGGCTTGTTTGGTGGCGATTCTCCACCGGTTAATGTGATGAGTCCCTTTTTTCTTCTGTTGTGAGTCTGAACCTTCCTCTTCCAACTTTTGCCGCTTGAACTTTGTCCGTCTGTTCTGAAACCATACTTTTACCTGCGGGAGGAAAGGCACCGGGCGTTACTCCGACGTCTGCCCGGACGCCGGTACTGCCCGCCGCCCGCTGCCCTGGACGTGCCGAGAGGCTCCGTTCCCTGCCTGCACCGTTCCCTGCCTGCACCGTTCCCTGCCTGCTCCGTGCCCTCCCTGCTCCATGCCCTCCCTGCTCCATGCCCTGCCTGCCCTGTGCGCTGCCTGATTCGTGCTCTGCCTGCTCCGTGCCCTGCCTGCATCGTCCCCTGCCTGCACCGCTACCCAGCCTGGAGGGTGGCGAGAGCAGCAGGGACCCGTGTGCCACCCAAAACTCTCCGGGAAAGGCACAGGCACGCTGACCCACGCCCACCAGGCAGCTCCAGAAGACCCACGCGTGTAGCAGTGGGCAGCCGCGGCGGTGCGTGT
>NW_009647731.1:8627755-8628706 GCF_000708025.1 Charadrius vociferus | reverse complement strand
GGGGCGGCGGGGCGAGATCTTTCCCTCTTGGAAAAAGAGAATAAAATGAAAGAAAAAGGCCCAAAATGAAAAGCGTCCGGCGCTCCCCGCAGCGTCTCCCCGGGACGCGCCGTCCAGGAGCGATCGTAGCGAGGCGAATCCTGCAAGTGCCGTCGTAAATGTCCCTCTGAATTTGTGCAGCGCCGAATAAATCTGACTTAACCATCCGGCAGCTGACTTCAGTGCTTTAATTACAGATAGTATTGATCTGGGAGCTATCTCTAGGGCTGGCCACACTCCGCGTAGCGGCCAAAGGTAAACATTTTTTTTTTTTTAAAGCAGTTGAAACTCTGGTTCTGTCTGAAAGTGCCTGATAAAGGCCCCAGCAAGGGGGAAAAAGGGAACTGGAGCATTTTAATAAGCTGGTTTAACCCGCTTCGCTGCCTCTTCAGAACAGAGACCTGCCTGGCCGGACACACATCTCTGCTGCATTTTCATATTCTCCAAAAGTCCCCCATTAAAAAGCTGAGCGGGGAACAAGGGGTGAGTTTAATTTGCTTTTAGTTTGCTAATTGAAGGGGAGGACGGTTCATTTCTGCACGCTGATCTCCCAAAAGGGAGCTCATTTGTAGGGGACTGGGGGTTTGACATCCGGACAAAAGACCCCAACCAGCTTCGGAATCAAGCAGCACAAAGACCACCTTAAATACAGCTTTCCAGTGGAAATAAGCCTGTGACCGGTCCCTTGTTCGGAGAACCTCATAAAAGTGGCGATCCCTTTTTATTGTTTTGTTAGGGAGACATTTTAAAACAAAAGCTCCAACCCCTTTATTGCTTCCCCCACGAAAAGGAGTTAAAAAAAAAAAAAAAAGTGTTACAACTTAATCCGCCCAGAGAACGCTGTGTTTACTGGGAACTTTGAACTAGGCTGTGGCTGGGTATTTTGGCTTTCTTTTTTTTTTTTTTTTTTTT
>NW_009647731.1:8626102-8627449 GCF_000708025.1 Charadrius vociferus | reverse complement strand
CCCCCACCTCCCCTCCGAGTGGGCGACAGAAATAGCCTCCGGTGCGTTTCTGGCCCGCAGCCAGCCAGCGGCCGGGGGGCGGGGGGTGGTGGTGGGGGTATTCCTTGTAGTTAATAATTTCTCTGCTTTTATTTTTCATCTTTATGCCCTCCTGAACCGGCTCCTCTTACCCCCGCTGCTCCCGGACGCGGGACTAGAAACGACTGAAAAATCATCCGAGAAACTGTATTTCTGCCGTAGGGTCCAAAGCGGGGTTCTCCCCTCCGCCTTTTGTTTTGGGGGCTTTTGCCCTAATCATCCAACTACTTCTTGCTGGTCACTCCAGTTCCCGAGAGAAATGACCGGCACCTCCTTTCATGTGCAGACCGCACATCCTGCCGCTCCCGTTCCCGCTCGGGCCGGGGGCTCCGGCCGGCTCCCTCCGGGGAGCCCCAAACCGTGCCCCGAACCCACCTACCCCTCTTCCCCCCCCCGGCTCCCCACGCTCGTCCACGTCCCCGCCACCCCCGGCACAGACCACGGCTCTCACCGACGGGAGCGGGGTTTATAATACCCAGGCCAGGGGGGAACCCTCACTCAGCTCCACCGTCTCGGGGCTGGAGGCCTAAACACCCCCAGAATTTCCCCCTATTTTTTTTTCCCCACATCTCCGGGCCGGCCGGGTGGGTTTTCCCAAGGAGATCCTAGTACTTTCGCTTTCCCAACTGCCCGCTCCCTGCTTCCCCCTTACCTGAGTTTCCGTGAGGCTGAGGCTGTGTGCCAGCTGTTTTCTCTCTGCTCCTACTACATAATGGTTCTTCTCAAAGGCATGTTCCAGTCTCAGTAATTGGGATGGGGAGAAAGCTGTACGGATCCGTTTGGGTTTCCTGGCCAGTGCATTGTGCAATAGGAAGCTCTCCGGGCTGGTTTCATTCCCTGGGCAACAGGGTAAAACAGAGATTAGCAAAACACCTTCCCCAAACTCACTCGAGAAGACTTTTTAAGCGCAAGAATTTTTGTCTCCCACCATTACCCGCTGGAGAAATCCGTCTATAGTTTCTTTTCTTTTTTTTCAGCGCCTTTTTTTTTATTATTATTATTCAATTTTCCTTCCATAAATAGGCGGAGGGAACGAGCAGGGGAAAGCGAGGACTGGGAGAAATTCAAATACCAAAACACAACCGGGGAAGCACTACGGAGAGGGATAAAAAGAAGGAAAAAAAAATTAAAAAAAAAAAAAGCGAAAGAATTGGCCAGACCCCGGCTGCGGTGTCTGCGGCATCATCCCGCAGCTGCCCCCCTTCCCCTCGCCCACGGGCAGCCTCACTTCTTTCCTTGTTTGCTTGTTATTTACACCCTCCCGGGGCG
>NW_009647731.1:8625436-8626022 GCF_000708025.1 Charadrius vociferus | reverse complement strand
CCGGGAGGGGGGCCGCCCGCCCCCGCCGTGCCCGCTGCCCCGGCGGCGGCGGGAACCGGCGGGGAAATAAAGAAACAAACTTCGGGAAAGCCACGGGGCAGCCATCCCAGCCGGCCTGCTGCGGAGCTGGGGGGGGTGGGGGGTGGGGGATCAATCGGGGCTTTTAGGTGGGTCTCTCCCTCCGGGTTGGCCCTGTGCCTCTTCTCCAGGTCGGTCCTTCCAAGGTGGGAAAGCCCCCGCGGGTCTCTCTCCGTAAATGCATTAAAAATCGTTGCAGGAGGAGGGTGTGTTTGAAATCAGGCTGTGGCTCAACACCAGGACATTTCCGCCTTTCATCTGCCGCTCTTTGCCAATCGCCTGATGACTGCGACAAATAATTTGGTGAGCGAAACCTGTAATTTTATTCTGAGAGGGTAATAATCCATTTTGTATCTCTCTGTCCGCCTGGCTCCGGAGAGAGCGACTCCTTTTCCAACCCGGGTGCAACGGCTCGGCTGCAATAGGCCGGGGAAATGGATATTGCAGGTGGTTTGTTTTCGTTCGGAAATAATAAATAAAAATACCAGGTAGAAAAAGAAAAAAAAAA
>NW_009647731.1:8624869-8625397 GCF_000708025.1 Charadrius vociferus | reverse complement strand
AATTTTTTTTTTTTTTTTTTTTTTTTTTTAATTTTGTGTGTATGTGTGTAACGAAAGAGGCAGGAGCTGGACCCATAACGGGAGAAATCGGCTCACCCTTCGGGGAAGACGCCGCCGGTTGCAAAGGGTTAAACAAGGGGGATTTTATTGATTGTGCGCCATTGGATTTGGTTATTTTCCTTCAGCCGGTTCTTAATCGCCTGGCAGCTGGGAGCCCCTTCCCTGCCCGTATGGAGGGAATCGCCCTCCCTGCCCCAGCCCGGCTCTCCCTGGCAGCCCCATCTCCCCGCGTTGCTCCGGCGTTGGGATTACTCCTTCCTCCCCTCCCGCCCCCCTTCTCCTTTCTCTGGGGTTCATTTCATTTTTCCCCCGTCCCCGCTAACTAGGCGAGCGCCCGGATTTGGGGCGGCGGCAGTGGCTCCCCGCGGCCCCGGGCAGCCCGGCCCCGGCAGCCCGGCGGGCACCGCCGTCTTCCCGGGGGAGACTAAACCTCGCCACCCCTCCCTTCCCCTCTCTGCTGGAAGCACT
>NW_009647731.1:8610310-8613376 GCF_000708025.1 Charadrius vociferus | reverse complement strand
GGCGGGGGGGGAGGCAGAATTAGGGCTGCTCCGCCAGCCTGACACCCCTCTCCCTGCCACCTCTCGGGTGCTCTCAGCCCGGCGAGGTTACCTTGATCAGCCCCGGGGCGTCCGGGAGAGATGCCCCGCTTGGGAAAGGTTTCGTCCCGGTGAGAGAACGGGTCGCCCTCCTCCTCCTCCGAACTTACTTATTCCCCCCTTGGCTCCTCCGCGCTCCCCGCACCGCGCGGTGCGGAAAACAAAGCGGAGGGCAGCTGCATTCTGCAGAGCTGGGACACGCCGGGCTCCCGCAGACGGGACAGGGGAGCAAGTCTCCGGTTCCAGCCTTGTCCGTATTTTCGCGATTACCTTTGGGTCCGGGGATGATTTTAGGGCTGAGTTCTCCTCCTCCCATTGGCTGGGGCTGCAGAATAATTATGATCACATCCTAATACTCTTGGCTGGTGCTTACTGTTTATTGGTAGTTAAGGATCTATTATCTATTCATCAGCCTCCCATTTTTGCCAATTACATTCTTCTAAAGTGAAGTACCAGCAGGTATTTTGCACATTTACAATTAATGATAAAAAATCTGGCGTACTTTAAATCTATTACGCCGCTGTGTAATTTATCTTAAAGATGCGGAATTGCTAATGTAAATTAATGTTTCTGTTGAACCAAGGGATGGGGGGAGTCTTAAAACCAGTCTAGCGTTTCTTTCCTTCGTTCCCGGACTTTGTTTTCTATTTTCTTTCCACTTTGTACACAAAGAATCCGTTACTTCGCTGCATTAAAATATGCTAAAAAATCGCTGTCTAAACGGTCATCGCTTCTTCCCAGTAAAGAGCGAACTGAACTCTCTTCGCCTTCCCCGCTCTTTCCTAAAAGCTCCTGGCTGCAGCTAGCCGATATTTTTAACACAATTACCAAATCGACGTACTAAATAGAAGTGACAAAACAGTGTCGGGCACGCAAGGATGCCGGTGTTCGTGCGCCTTTGTTTGGGGACGTGTTTTCCTTTGTGTATCCCGCGGTGTCTGCACTTTATGGAGGGAGAAGTTCACTTTCCGCATGAAACGTAAATCTGTTCTCCAGGCGTTGGGCGGCTGTACGTATAGACATTCATATCCACACGTGCATGCGATTGCAGAGACAAAGTGAGAGAGATGTTTGTACGGCGTAACTCAAGTCTCCTGACAGATTTTTCAGCGAGGTGCCGTTCTCCCAGGTCTCACATGTTTGGGAAACCCTCTCCTGCCCGCAGACACCCGGGCACACACGGGCTCAGTGGTCCGGCACCCTTGCGCTGAGCTCGCTGCGGAGCGGAGAAAAGGATTTCCCTCTAGCCCCACTCGTGTCCCTGGTGAATGGGTAGTATTTTAACTTTTTGAAGTCCCTTCGCCCCTTTTCCGTGCAACCTTTCCCCCCTCAGCCGGCGGTAACGCTCTTCTCGCAGCGATCTGGGGTTATTGACATGAACGAGGCGGATAAAGTGCCCTAAATACGACGGGTGTTTGATGTGCTGATTTCGAATGGGGGCTTGGTTCCTGGGCACTGAAAAGAAAGAAAAAAAAAAAGGACAAACTTCTTCTCCTAGGAAGAGCCGTGTTCTGCATCTGCGTATTTACACTTCCCCGGGACTGCAGAATGAATCTGAATTGGAAAAACTTCAACTCCTTTTTTCCTTCTTTTTTTTTCTTTCCTTTTTTTTTTTTTTCCCAGTCCTCCTGACATAATCACAGGGCTCCCTTTGAAAACTGCATCAAATAATTCAGCAGTTGGGGAGAGATGAATTATATCCGTGTGAAGAAAAAAATAAATCAACACCAAAACCGTCACACACGCGGAGCGGGGAATAACCCTTCAAGTCGCTCGCTAAATTTCCCTCGACCCTCTTTACCGCCAGGGAAATATCCTCTACCCTAAAATCCCTTCCCGAAGGTGGTCCCGCCGCTCGGGGGCTGAGCGGAGGAGGCTGCAGCGGGGAGCGCTCCTCTGCCAACTCCGGTTTCGCCCGGGAAAGCGGGAGATCTCGGCCGCAGCAACCTGGCGGTCCCCGCGCCGAGCCCTCGCTTTCTGTGCCCACCCGCGGACATATAGGTATCTACGTGTATAGATCTATATGTGCGTGTGCGTGGGGACATACAGGCAGAGAAGCCGCATGTAGAACCTGGGGAGCACCGGCTCTCTCTGGGTTTTGCCATAGAGAAAATAGGCCGGGGACAGTCAGAACAAAACCCAAGGGGACTCGGGATGGGATTTCCCAGCGTTTTCCGCTTCCTGCTAAATGTCTGTATCGCTCTCCCACTCGTCGCCGTGGCCGTTTCTCGTGGTCGCCTCCCGCGCAACCTCACGGCCCGTGGGGACGCGGTGCCCGGCGTGCCCCGGCCGGGGCCGCTGCGCTCCAGCCGGGGCTGCCCCGGGAGCATCTCCCGAAGCTCCTCTCTTGAACTTTTCCTACCCAACGTCTTGACAGGCTGCTCTCGCTTGTCCTCTTGGCGTCTACAAGGAGAAAATCTGGCAGGGGCTCCCTTCCCAGCAATCCCCGATCTGCTCCAAGCGCACTTAGAGGCAGCCTCTCTCGGAGGGAGGGGTGCGCTACATTCGCAGTCAAATTACATGGCTGGCCTCAAAGGCACTAGCTTCGGATTTCCAAACTAATACTCATCTTTTAAAAGCCGAGCCAAGAAGAAAATGCGAGGAAGGCCTCAGATGCGGAGAGACCTCAGGGTAAGACGGTTGTTTACGGGCTGATCCAGGCTGAACTTTCGCGGGTAGGGGGGGGACGGAGGTGAGGGAAGTTTCAGCCTCCCCTTAACTTTCTTTTCCAGGCGGGATCCGTATCCCCCTTCTCTCCCCGGTCCCAGGGATCCGTGCCCACAGCGGGGAGGGGAGGTGGCCCAGGAAGGTTGTGTCTGGAGAGCGAGTGGGGAGGGGGCTGCGTGAATTAAAGGAGCGGGTGAAATGTATAATTTAATTCGTTTCCGGACGTCCAAAATCCCAGTCCAGTGTGTCTAAGCGTGCTGCGAACCCTTCACAAAAGCGCACTATGTGGCGGCAGTACCGGGAGCCCGGGCCGCGAAGCGC
>NW_009647731.1:8603517-8608513 GCF_000708025.1 Charadrius vociferus | reverse complement strand
GGAGCCTCCACTGGCGGGGCCGAGGTTGCGGTTGCGTGGGAAGAGCATGCGGGGGAAGCTCTTGCACCTGGTGCTTATTTTTCTTGGTGGAACACTCTGCATCCCGAGCCAGAAACGCACCGTCCATGACATAAACCTCCGCTCTCCCCGTGGGCGAGACGTTAACTGCCCCGAGTGGGGGACGCGGGTGTCCGGGGGTGCGCAGCGGTGCGGGGTGCCTTTATCTCGCTGGCTTTGCTCTCCTTGCTCTGCCCGCACCCCGACCCCCAGTTAGTGTTCACCATCAGTGCCGCTCCTATGCAGCGGAGTCGGGCTGTTCTTCCAACGGGCAGGAGGGTGCGGAGCTGCCGCTCCGGTCCCACACCGGAGCCCCCGACCGGTCTCACACCGGAGCCCCCGGTAGTGGCCGGGGCCGGAGCGGCCCGAGGGGGCAGGAGGAAGGGGAGGGATCACGCCCGGGGAGGCGGCTGTAGTTGCAAACTTTCCTTAACTTTCCTCTGGACTGAGCGCACCACCGTCAGTACGGGGGGAAAAAAACCCAAAACCACAAAACAAACTAAAATAATCCTTCAAAAGTTTTAATTCTCAGGGAAAATAGAAAACCACACTGTTATTTACCACTAGTTCTGGTCAGCACTTTTTGTCACTACTGGAATACTTTTAGTTTCTCATTCCGACATTCAATTTTATTAATTATTAATTATTCCTTTTCAACGTGCTCCTAAAGGGCCCGATCCTGCCGTCCCGCCAAGGCACGCTTGCGTTTCGTTTCACGTTTTGCTGGGCAACAGGGAAGGTCGTCGCTATTTTCTGTAGAATCGAGGGCTTTTTATGCGACAGGCGGCACCATGTGCTGAATTCCCGTGCTGTCCACCCGCAGCGGGAAGCCCCTGCCCGGTCCTACCGGGGGGAGTCCCCGGGAAACAGCAAACGCCACGGGGCGCCCGGTGTCCCCTCACTTAGCAGATGCGGACCGAGACGCTTGGGTCGAGCCTGGGGGAAAGTTAGTTCTGCTGGGAGTCAGCTCCCTCTCCTTACTAGTCGGATCGGGTGGTTTTTTTCTGCGTTCACTCTCTCCCCTCCGATTTTTTTTTTTTTTTTTGTGTGTCAGTGTCTCCCCAGTCCGAATTAGAGAAATTCGAGCTTGCAAAGAGCAGAGAGTTTTTCGGGGATGATTCACTCTGCAACCCACCCCCCTCCCCAGCCCTTCCATCCACCCGAGATATCTATCTCCCCGTGACCCGCATGAGGCAGAAGGAGTTTGCAGTGAAAGAGACGGAACAACTCTCAAATAATTTTCCAAGTTTCCAAAGTATAGCGAATCAATATTAGCACATTAAAGTATCGTTTAGGATACTAATTAATACGTATTTCATTTTAAATAATGCATTTTTTTGAGAACTTGAACTACATAATTGCTTGCAGTGGCATCTTGGAATAGAAACATAAGTATCCCGCTTTGACACGCGTAACCTCGCTGAATTCCTTCCCTAGCTGATGTGTGTTCCCAAATATTCAAGCTCGCAAGGATGTGCACGCTGTGGAAGTCATACAGAGTGCAATAAAACAGAGCTCCTAAAGCAAAATCAGCAGAATCCGTGGTTTTTTGGTTTGGTTTTTTTTTTTTTTCTACATTCATAATGTGTGTCAAACATATACGTGGGTAGTTTTGCTTAAACTGTGTGTGTGATTCCATCGGGTTACCGCTCCGTTACGTTGAGTTGGATGCTCCCATCCAAGAACTCCATTCAGCCCCAGAGTAGTTCTGAATTAAACGCGCTTTTACAGTCTATTTTTTTTTTCCTCTTTCTTTCCTGGAAGGGGGAAAATAAGGAAAAAGCTTGTTTAGGAGTTTTAGAAAACTTCACCTCGTGCAGTGCGCAAATGAGAGGATACCTGGGGCAGAGGCGCCTGCCTTTCCCCGGGTCGCTTCGCTGGCCGTTCCCCTCGGGGGGGGACACATCTCGCTCACCGCTTGTCCGGCTTTTTTCGCCGCAGGAACAACGGGGAAGCTCAGGCCTCTGCGGGGAGTCACGGCAGAAATGCCCGCGCATCCTGCTCGGCGGGCGAGCACCGGGCTGCGAGGGGCCATCGACCCTGGTCCTCGGTCAACCCCTTCGCAGCCACCAGACCTCTCTGTAAGCACCTAGACACACCGGTCCGGGTCTGGAATAGCCGGTGCCAGGGAGCAGCGGTACGAGCAACGTACCGGGCCGGGTCTGGGGCTGCCGGCGGCAGGCAGAGCGCCTCGGGGGCCGGTGCGGCTGCGGGGAGCCGACCTCCTCGCTCCCTTCTCCGGCCGTTCAGGCGGCAAGAGGAGCAGCAGCCGGGAATCGAAAGTGACCCCCTCTCCCGACTCCTGCTAGGTCTGGGCTGTTTGATGCTGCGATCCAACGAAAGTCTGAACTCGAGGGATAATTTTCTCCATATGGGCGAGCGAGCGCGCACACGGCGGCTCTCTCCAGAAATCGCCTACCTCCAATTGTTTCCCACTTTCCACAGACAGTTACAGGGGGAAGGAAAAAATAGAAGAAGAGGGGGGAAAAAAATCATATGGTGAAGAAAGCGTTTTTCGGATCGCAGGTCGGAGGAGGCAGCCGGAGCTCCGGGCGGAGCCGGCGAACCGCACCGCGCTCCGCGCCCCACCGAAGGCTCCGGCCGGGGTCCGCGGGGGTCCCGGGGAGGGAGAGCTCCCCACAGCCCGAGGCAAGGCACGGTGCGGGCAAAGCAGGAGCCTGGCCCTCCTTGTTACGGGGAAGGAGTGCGTGAGGCTGCGAGGGGGTCTGCTCCGCAGGCAGCTCTGCAGCGGAGTCTGGCTGCGGAAAAATCTGCTCTGCAGCTTCCCCGCGCCCCCGTCTCCGCCTCCCACCTCCCCGGGAGGTTAGCAAGGGATGGTTTGCCTCCCCTTTCGCTGTTATTTCAGGAGAAGGCAGCGGGGGAGGAAGAGGAGAAGCTTGCGGAGGGTTTGGGGAAGGTCGCAGCCGGGCCGCGGTGTGACATTGCAGAGAGGAGCCGAGCCGCTGCGGGGTACATGACTCCCCCCTCCCCCGGAGGGCAGCGGGGACCCTCGCAGTCGGTATAATGTGTCTTCTTTTTATTGTTATTATTATTATCGTATCAGTAAAACTAACAGATTTATCTGTAGCTCGCTCCTTCCAGCTCAGCGAACAAGTCCGCGCATCAACAGGCGGGGATGTCCGCGGAGATGGCAGATGGTACCTCGCCACGATCCCCGCTTGTATCGCGACGGGAATCGAATTGCCCCACGAAGCGACCTTCCAAAATTAGGGCGGTTCCTTACGAACGAGCAAACCTGATGTGTTTGTTTGTTTGTTTGTTTGTTTGTAAGAGTTGTGTCGTTCCCCTGCTTGCAATTTAACTGCGCGCTAAGGCGAAGTCCGCGATCACCGCAGTGACGTTGAGTTAAGGAAATACTACAGGTGTTACTGCGGTATTTGGGAATTAATTCTCCTTCCTCCCCCCCCCTCCTCCTTCCCGGAGTTATTTCCTAGCCTACCCAGATAGCTGGGAAAGGGTCCCACATACCCCGGAGCTGTAAATTGAGCGCTGAAATACTTGATCTCACTGATCTTTGGAGAATTAAATCTGGCCTCATTTTACAGGAGGAAGCGAAGTCAATCTCGGAGGTTTTGCGAAGAAAGGCTGTTATTTCCTAGAGGATAGGCGTTTAAGTTGTTAAATATTAGTTTTTAATTACATATTGTTCTTTTGAAAAATAATATTTATACTTAGGTCCGGGCAGGTATTCAATTGAATTTTAGCGGATGGCTAACCATTCTTTTTTACACGACTGATGGAAAATAGCCCATTGTGCGAGCGCCCGGCTACTTTCCTTCAGCAGACGCCGCTTGAAGCGGTCATCATTGTCCCCTGCGCCCCTCACCGAGGCCGCCGGGCAGCGCCGGGCCCGGGGCTCCACACGCCCCGCGGTCGCGGAGCGGGAGCGGAGCCGGAGTTATCGGTGACCCCGAGGGGATCGCCGTGACAAAACTTCGCGACCAAGTACGGGAGGGAGCGGGAGAGGCTCTTTCTGGCGCAGTGGGGCAGCGCCATAGAGCGAAGAAACGAAAGAACAAGAACTAGTCACGATGAATAAAACCTTCGGTATTAAACGTAGCCGCGAACCCCACGGTGATTTACGAGTTGCCCCACGAGGTCCCCGAGGCTGACCGCATCTCCCGCCCTCCCCCGCGACAGGGGTCTGGTGGCCGGGTGGCTTCAAGCGCCTCCAGCCCTTTGGGGGGGGGCTGGGTGGGGTCCGGGGCGGCCGGGCAGGGAGCTCAGCCCCGGCTGCGGGGCTGGGGGCTGCACTCCCCAGCCGTGATTTACTGCACATGTGTGTGGGGGGGTCCCCTCGGCTCGGCTCCGAGGCGTGGGGCTGATTCTGCCCCTCCGCAGCGCCGTCCCCCTCCGCTCCCCAGCACCCTCAGCTCTGCTCCTTATATAGAAACACCACTGACACTCTCTTTTCGGGCCCAGACCGTTTGCAAATACCTTCAACCGGAGACTTTAAGCCCCCACACCTCCCAGCAGTCTCCCCCCATCTGAGGAGGCCATTTTGCAGAATTACATCTGCTTCCCCCTACCCCCATCCCTGTCCCCACACCCTGCCGGCTCTCCTCCACCCGTTCCCCCAACAGCGTGATTTGCAACCCCCGGCCTCATTATTGCCTGGGACTGGGCCACTGCTCCCCCATGCAGACCCCCAGAGCCATGGAGTGGGCTCTGGGGTCTCTTGCACCAGCGGGGCTCGGGCCCACGAGCTGCAGGTCACACTCTGCTTTACTGAGAGGCATCCAGACCTCCGACCAGTGAGGTAAACATGCTTTAAAAACAGTGGTGCAGGCACTTTGCACTGGAGTCGCCTGGTTTGGAAGTCAAGTTTGTGGGTTTGGAGGGGGTGAGAGACTTATTTTGGTGTGTAAATATTTCTGCTCTCCATAAACCGGCAGAGTGGTCTAAAATGAACACATGC
>NW_009647731.1:8585410-8603441 GCF_000708025.1 Charadrius vociferus | reverse complement strand
AGCATCTGTTTAGCTAGATGCGTTTCACAGAGGAATATTGGCTTTTCACCTCCAGGTCCTAAATGGGAAATAAGAAGAGGTTGGTGTCCTCTATTCTGTTTGCAATTGCCTATCCCAGGATTAAAGAGATCTCCATTTTACTGGCTGTCTTTCATTTAACTGTTTGGAGACCAGAGATGGAAAATATTTGCCGAGAAGAAAAGAATAGCTGCATGGGATCATTTGCAATTCAGTGTGAAAATATTCTACCAAACCCATTTCTATCCCAGTGCAGTTGAAAAAATAGCTCATAGCCGTCAACAGCCCATTCTGCTCTGCTGGACAGCACGGAAAATTTTAGGCAACTAAATTCCTAATGGGACACAGCAGCAAACAGCACAATCACGTCTTTGACTAAACTATGTGGCAGCTTTAATTGCTAGAAATGTTAGTAATGGCTAAAATATTACAGTTTTGGTAAATGGGAGACTTCCCATGAATGGTGAACGGTATAGCCTATATGGACAGAAACCAAGAGAAGCATTAGCTTCAAGTGGCACACTTGGAAGTGCAGAGGAATGAGCACTTGGAAGGAAGTCAGGATAAAAGCAGAGCCGTCCAGCGTAGCAGGCAGGGTGTATGCTTGAGAGAAGCACATCCAGAAATAACTGTTTTTCAAATTGACACTGACAAAAAAATGAGCATCATTTATGTTTAAATACCTTTTTGTTGTCGCTGCTACCATGGGCGGACATTTCCTATAAAAATACGCTTTGTAAAGCATGAGTGGAGCTGGCCACTCTCGAATCGCCCCCAGAGCCTTGGTTTACTCCTTGTGGAGAGCTCTGCTCCTGACGGTGGGAGCAAACTCCTGAGCCCTGAGCTCCCCTGGCCTGCTCCTGCCTGTGCCTATCCCCAGGGCTGCGGGGATGTCGCAGTTGGACACTGCCCACTTGTGGCTGACCTTGTTCGAAGCAGAAGACGCAAGAAGTCCCTGCAGGGGGGCCAGCCAGAAGACTCCTGGAAAATGCACTGCTTGACTTGTCCAGAGCTGATTCTTGCTTGCTTTGGACACCTCAAAATGGACAGGGAGGGAGGAAGAAGAGAATTACAGACATCTGTGTGTCCACTCTGTGTTACAGCTGCATGTGAACATCCGGGACCCCAGAGAAACCCCAGCTCTCATGAATCCCATCGCTGCACTGCTCACTGGAGTCATGTGAACTCCATGGAGTTCAATGGAACTCTGATACTCTGGCATCTCAAAATTTTCCTGGAGGAGCGTTTGGTTACGGATTATTCGTTTGCCTTGCAATAATGTTTAGTGGACCCACTCAACAATTAGGGCTCAGTTATGCCACGCTCCTTTTAAGTGCGCAGACCACAAACCCTGGCACAGGGGTCTAAGTAAGAGGGCAAAGTAAGTGTTTGTGTCTTGAACAGAGCGAGAAGAGAAAGTGTCAAAGCTACGCTAAGCAATAGGTGAGAAATGGTGAAGCTGAGGACAAAAGGACACTCCTAACTCCAGTGCGCTGGTTATAAACTGTTTTCTGCTCTGGCTAAAGTCAGTGGTAAAATGTCTTTTGATGCTCAGAGTGCAAGATTAAACCTTATTGCATGATGATTTAATGATCACATTTAGCTCTCAAATAGTATTTCTCATCTTGTTTTTTTCTATGGTCTTAAACAAGTGCATCATCATGTGACACTATACATTATTTGGTATGGAGCCAGAACCATCAAGAATGTCAAAAAGCAAATCACGGGACAAGCCATAGAAGCAAGATGTGCAGTCCCAGCGAAGGTGTCTCATGTGCATGGTTTAGGAATTGCAACACTTACTCTCTGAGCTACTGTGTCACTATTAACAATGCTTTGTTAATACTTCCTGTAGAAAATCTCCTTTCATATTTAGAGCAATTAAATAGTGAGCAAATAATCAAAAAATGGCCATGCGAGCTCGGAGGAGGGAGCTTATTACTGAATTCCCTTTCTGCCAATGATGCTATATAGCCTGTGCCTGTGGCCAAAATGAAGGAGGAAAAGTGAGGCCTCAGAGGGAATCAGACGCATTAGATTTATTTAGTTTTGTATTTTTCCGGACTTTTCCAACTTTTTCAATAGACACCGATTCCTCATCTCTTATCCTCTGATCGAAGAGTCTCAGACAAGGAGAAAGGAACTATAGCTCCAGCCACAACTCCCTACTTCACCTTAGTCAAAACCTGCCAGCAGCCAGGGAAGCTCACTGAAATGAATGGGAAAGGTGAAGCGCTTGCACATACATCTCCGCTCACACCCAGCCTTCCTCTCCAGCCGCATCAGACTGGAGACTGCACCTTAACCAGCCATGAGCTCCACCTTCAGCTCCAAGCACGTTTCTCGCTGTCAGACATGTTTTAGAGAAGATGCAGACCGTCATTGTTTCTGAGCAAACTCTTCCCTTAAGGCTGTCTGTTGGGCAACTTTCCTGAGCCATAAACATGTTCTGCGATTTAGATCAGAAACATTAGCGACTACCAAACAAAAACATACAACACACGCAGGCAGCCAAAACAGAATAAATAACCGGTCAGGCCTCTGCTATGCAAATACTTTCAGTTAGGTAAAGCAGCATTACATTACCTTCAAAAAGTTCATTAAAAGGTTCCCCGGAGCTGTGTTTTTTTTACCCGCAGCAGTCAGTTTTCAGGTCACTCACCACACAACCTGCCAGAGATTGTCGGGCGCCGGCTGTATTATTTGGCACTGCTGTCTGCGTCAGTGTTGTGCCAGGCAGGCAGAAACGCAGAACAAAAGGATGGTCCCTGCCCCAGAGCACTTCCAGTGTTAATCTAAGATATAAAAAAAAAAGGCGGGGGGCATAGGGGGTGTGTGTGTAAGAAAAAATAAAAAGGAAAAGAAAACAGCAGGTGGAGACAGGGAAGGGGAGAGAAAGGATGAGACCGGGTTGATTGGTGTGATACTGAGCGGCCTCAACACAACAGCTGCTATCTGGCATCAGATTTTTCGCCTAAGTGATGGCTGGACGGGGCCCACAGGGAACTTGCCAGCACATTTTACCACATGAGCCATACGTTCTGTGTCACAACTGCCAAAAGCGCTTTGGGGTTGCAAGGATGGTTTGTGGTTGTGGCTTGGCAAAAAGTCTAAGGAGGCAAGAGTGTGTGTCTTTCAACTGCGCTGATATGCCAAGAATAAAGAAAAAAAACCCCAACCAACTAGCAAGGCGCTCCAGCCCAGTCCCTGTGACACTATCATGAAAAGAAATGTTTATTTATAACAAGAGAGCAAATTTGTGAATCACTAAACCTAACTGGCAGCCTCAAGCGGTTTGGAAGAATCAGTTCGAATGTCTTTCCCCCCCCTCCCCAATCTATTCAAGCTGCGACTTCGGGCTAAGTCACTGCACGCTGATTAGCAGCCCACACAGCGCTCGGCGAGCCTGATTTTTGAAGGGAGGCTGGGAGCAGCGTTTGGGAGCTCCTGGTTCCTGCAAGGGACCGCCAGATGTTCACAGGAGGTTGTCACACGGTCAGGCTAGGAGCTGAACTGCCCCAGTGGTTTATTGGGGTTTTTTTTGGTTTTTTTTTTTTTTTCTTGCATGTATCTGGCACGATGCGCACCTCAGTTTGGAAACCTTGACCCATATTAGGTTACACTTCTAGTTAAAAACTCATTCATGTCAGTTTGAAAACCACATCCTTCAAAACATAATGTACTTTAACATTCTTTCGCTCCCCCCCACCCCACGGCCTCTAGTTTAGTAGGGTTTTAAGAGCATCATGTGCTTGAACTCTGAGCTGCTCCCAGGCATCTAAAAAAGTAATTGGAGTATTTAGGCTTTAAATGGATTCTCTTTTCAATCTAAATGGTATCACACATCAGAGATGTCAGTATGAGTGGTTGAAGAGAGATTAGAAATTCTCCCAAACAGTCTGGTAATTAAATCATCTATACATCCACATATTTGGTTGAAGAAGCTCTGACTGCCTTAGGCCCCATCTCCTCTGTGCTCCCACCACCTCAGAGCATGTGGTATAAAAAAACCCCATCCTGCCTGAAGACATTGGGTGTCAGTCCCGCTCTCAGCTCTTCATTTGGGATTTCTCAGGACCTCTCCCTGAAGGAATACTGCTTTCTCACTGGGGGCTCCTGAGCACAGACCTCAGCAGGTATTTTGGTGCCCAACTCTAGCCAGCAGCGGATGAAATCAGACACTAAAAACCCTTCAGCATTTATGCCTTCTTCTTTTTATTTCTTGCATACAATATCTAGTGCCTATCAACCATTGCAAATAGGAATATGGTAAGTAATGGCTAAACTCTGCTCCAAGTTCAGACTTGAGAGCAGCGGTTATAATTAAGCCATATGAGTTACTTATCTTTCTAGTTTCTTTTTCTAAGCTCACAAGTTTTTTTTATCTTCTCTGAAAAGAGGTGTAAACAACTGCAGGAATGGCCCTGCCTCACACAGGGTGAGGGCTGGTACCACTGCACAAAGTGGCTGAGGATGCGCTTGTGCTCTGCCCCTTGAGTGTCCCCCTGCCACTGGACACGTTATCACTGGAAGGAGATTACAGTCACCATCGGACTGCTCAGTGACATGGTGATATGCTGCACGTACACTCTCTGGAAAGTCTAACCTGTCAATATTTACATAGCAAAGATATTAAAAATAAAATCAATCCTTTATCTCTCTGCTTACCCCATTGTAGACCCATATATTGATCTTAAAACAGTGCACACCTAAAGTAGACTTCATTGATTATGAGTGGCCCAAACGATCACTCTTTAATGTTCTTAACTATCAGCTTAATTTTCTTTCTTTACTTTCCTTACAGAGAAACTGCTGCACGGATGTTCTCACTTTCTGTTAGAGTATACAAATTTGGAGAGCTGTGTGCAGGCTCATTCCTGATTCAGAAAGAGAGATAGGCCCTTTTCCTGCTCCTTTCCTTCCAAAATATATTAAAAATAGGAAGAGGTCAACAACTCAGAAGGCAATGCAAAGGTTTTCCTATACTATCATTGTACTCATTAACGTGGAACCGGCAGCTGTTTTGCTAACTGCACCCTTCTTATTACAGTAATTGCTACAATAACTCAGAAATACACCATCTCAAATATAAACACACAGCTATACCAAGACATGATAAGATTTTAAAGTCACCAGCACTGAATCTAATCTTATCAACTAATCTTTAGCAAACATTTGGCCTTAAAAACCTGGTTGGATTCCTCTACTTTGCTATTATGCCTGTGCGGTTGCCCCTTCTGAGCATGCCAGAATGAAACGTTAACCTAAACAATGACATCTCCTGGGCGGATTTTACATTCTGCGAGATCAGTTTCTTTATGCCTGGGAAGGAGTTTGGTGACTCACCCCAGCCCAGTAACCCAAGGTAACTATGCAATACATCGGGTGACTCCAGCAGGCTCCCCGAGGGCACTTCTTCCACACCCTCTGCCACGAGTCACCAAGCAGCCGCGTGCTGCTGCCCAGATTTCAGATATTTCACATAAAACACCCAGCCTCACAGTTAGCACGTCTTAGCCACCTGGGCTTGGGGCACGCACGTCAGCAAGGGAGAAAATCCCTGCACCTTAAGTGCAATTTAAAAACTGCAGTAATGTTTTTTTAAACACTGCTCTCCCTTGTCCTGAGCTAACAGCACCACACCAGTCATGCCCAGGGACTCCAAGAGCCGAGCGGCGGGCAGGACAAATCATCTCTCTTTCAAGTGTCTGCAGCCTCTACATTTGCTGTTTTATTTGGGCTTTCTGAAAATGCTCTTCAATGAACTGAATTACTTTCAGTTGTAAATCTGAGATGGAAAAATGCAATATTAGGCATATCTGGCTCTCCATCCCTTAAGTAATATCCATATGCACATTCCTTCCCCTTGCCAATCTCTCTTTGCTCATGATTCTGCTGGATTTTAAGCAAAAGGACCCTGCATATGGTAGCAGCGCTCCACTGGTCACAATTCAAGGCAGCTGCAGATTTCTAAATGAAATACAATATGGAAGTCCTTAAAACAAACAGAGACGCTTGGACGTGTAAGCACAGAAGTGTTTGAGATTCACTAAATAGACACAACAGCTCATTCTTTGTGCTTCTGAAGCTCACTGGAGGAAGCAGGGCTTGTCATTTAGTAGAGTAATTATAATGATTCATTATTATGATTATTAATTATAATCATATAATCACAGTAATGGTTAATAATTATAGTCATTACTATTTATATTAGAAGAGATCCCAGAGGCCCCAGTCAGAATAGTGGGCCCCATTGTGCTTCGGATGGTAAGGACAGATGATTAGGGGCACCCTAATGACACGGGGACTGTGGTCGAGGACCCGGATCCTTCAGCTGTGAGCACTGCGCTTGCTAAACGCAGTAAACAGAACACGGTGGGGATGTGCAGTCCTCTCAGGAGCGGGATGTCCAAAGGCAGACTGTTCCTCGGGGAATGGCAATGGGACAACGAGAGGGGAAACACAAAGTGACGGTTACAGCTTAGAGAAGGGACCTGAGGCTGCAATGTTGGCAAGAATTGAGTCTGCTTCTATGCATGTTCTGGACCTCCACTTTGTGACAGCCCTGTGCTCGGCTGAGATGGGGTACTGTGACAAGCACTGCCTTACTCCAGGGGTTTCCAACTCATGAGGCTATTCTTGCCCAGTCAGCCCAGTAGATGTACTTCTCTAGGTGTTTTCCTGCCTTGACTTGCGAGGGATTTACCCTCTTTCCCCCTCTCTTCTCTGGTATCGGCTCTCCCACCATCTACATGGGTTAAACTTGGGACTCTGAGATTTAAAAATACCACCCATGCTTGTGTAATTGTTCATCATATCATATCGTATCATATCATATCGTATCATATCATATCCTATCATATCATATCATATCATACCACAACTTCTGCCAAGCAGGGGACAACAGTCTATCTTGCCTGCCTAGGCACTGCCTGCAGTAATCGCTGAGCCCGTGGCCCTCCGCAGCACACTTTGTTCACTCCTGGAGTTTGCTCTCTGCAGCGGTTTAACATAGCGCGTGCTAATGCAATAGCCTAATACGGCATGTTCAGAAGCCTCCTGGAGCCAAAGCACTACCAAAATTACTGGCCCTAATCATGAGTGCAAAGACAAGTGTGTGTAAGCCTTTGCAAGATTAAGCCCTCAGCCTTTTGTTCTGCCTATACGTAAATTGCTGCTTTCTTGGCACCTCCTCGTACGTGTTTGGCTTTGAAGATGCGAAAGGCAGGGAGCTCTGCATCCAGCGCTGTAGCTTCTCTGTTCTTCTCCAGTCTGCTCCTAAACTGAGATCTCTCTGTTCTTCTAGTCTAGTCCTGAGTTGCTTGGTTAACCAGTAAAAGTTAGCAGGATTATTCTGTTTAGAGGCTACAGGACAGATTCAACTACTGAGTTGTGAGCCAGCCTAATTTAACGAACTTAAAAGGTGTCTATACTAGCTCCAGTGATAGAAACAAGGAACAAAGTCCTCCTGTAAAATGGTTGAAAAGCCATTACTTCAAAAACTGGGGAATATAAAAAATGGTGATCGACCTATCTATCTCCCCCCTAGCTCCCCCAAACAGGGGGAAGCACAGGTGATAATAGGCTTATCTTGCTATTACCAAACACTGAAAAGTCAATCTCCTATTGCACAGGCAGGTCTGCTGCAAGCTTCATTAGCGGCCTTAATGAGAGCGTATTTGGAATGTGCTCCATGACATAATGCAGAAGAGAAAAACAGGAGCAGCCCTGGAGGTACGTTGGTTCTTTCAGTAACGCAAGAGAAGGGACTGGCTGAGCTCAGGTACAGATGTCCCCATTTCTGCAGGACAGGAGTGCTCTTTAATTGCATGATGTGATGCGATTCTTCCGGGGATTGTTCTGTTATTAAAAAGCTTTCCATTCCTAGCTATTCTCAACAAAAAAAACTTCCCCGAAAAGAAAATCTGAGGCTGGAAAACAAAGTTTGGAAATGACAAAGTTAAAGCTTTCTTATGATCCAGTCCCTGATTACGCGATCACATATGTATGTCAAACAGGGAGCAAGGCGGAGTTGGATGCTCCAAGCGAGTGAGTTATGGTGGAGCCTCGTCTGATTCACTACAAAGGTTGGATGGTATGCGCTCTATGAGACATGTGGCCGCACAGCAAACAATGAGCATAAAAATAAAAATTGAACAGCTGCCTCATTTGCTAAGCACGTCCATCTTGTACATTGAGCAAGCCTGGGTTCCTGCGGGGGGAAGAAAAAAAGCGTCTGATCGTATTAGCTATATATATACACTGCATGCGGATACATCAATATCGGATGCTTTATAAGGCTGGGATATGTCCTGGACTCCAGACAGATATAAGAATAAAAGACATCTTAGAGAATATTGCATTTTTTTTGGCAACATGTGTTGGCTCAAAGGAATTGTAAAGGAAGTAAATTAAATACTACTAAGAATGTATATATTTATAGCACTTTTCATACAAGGATCCCAAAACACCTCTCAAAAAATTAAGCTTCACAACATTGCTGTGATCTAAGTAACAAGCATCGTTTTTTTTCTAATGTGCAAAGTGAATCAGAAAAAGACGAAGTAGTTTAACCAGACCATCAAGAGCAAGAATGTCTGAATTTTAGGCTCACATTTTAACTCTCAGACAAACTGTCTTCCATGAACACATCCAGGGAAGCTATTGATTTTCATGCTTCCTTGCCCTTCTCCAGCAATCCAGCACAGTCCTCAGGCATATGGTTAACTTAAGGCCATTGATTGCTGGCCTGTGTCTCTGAAAAACCTTTTGGCGTGAAGTACGTACAGTTTTTAGCAAAAAACTAGGTTTAAAAGAGCATTGGTCATTTTACCAACTGTGCCCAGAATTTCCTGGACGTTATGAACGTTGAGCTGAATCCCCAGTGTCAGATTGCATTAAAAGGCTGTCCTCAAATAGGAACATTCCAAATTTCCATGATCTCTGCCAGTTTCCAATGATTTGACGTTTATTTGAGCTATTGTGCAAAGTTTTCTGTTGAGTCAGATCATGCAGGACTAGCTGCTGGGACCACAGAGTGTCAGCAGAACATAATTCATCTGCGGCTAACGGCAGCCCGGTTTATCGGATAGGTGATGTTTCTTCATGCTGAGATATACCACTAGAAAATTTGGTGTTTGGGTTTGTTTTTTTTTTTTCTTTGTTAAAACAGGAATTAAGCATTCTGCTGCCTCTTTGGTTGCTTGTTGGATCTCTTCAGGAGGAGAAATTTCTGCAGCATCTTTCTAGGGTGAGAAGAGGGAGAGAGAAACAGTATGTTGATTTTAAAGCATGCCTCCAGCACCCTATTTCCTGTACTGTCTGTGGTGCCTTGAGTCCTTATTGGCTTTTTGGCTGATTTAGCTTTATCTTTCTGCTTCCTACATGTACACACACACCTGCTCCACCTCTGCCTTTACAGTCTACTCCTCGGGGAATTCCCTCAGACTGCACAAAGTGCTCATACCAAGCTCTTTTCCTTCATAATAGAAGAAATACCCACCAAGATTACGCCTGGCTTTTGTGGTATGAACTACAGTTGAATAAAACTTCCCCGGCTGCACAGTGAGACCAGGTCTTTGAGCCCACGTATGCTTTATGTGGAAACTGCTCGCCCATCAAGGTAAAGCAAGAAATTTTTTGTGTGTGTGAACTGTTCTCAAAAGTAAGTACGCATGGAGCTCTAATTAGCTTTTACCTCTGTAGATGGGACATCTTGGCTTCAAGATAGAGCTTGTGTTGACTTAATTGCTGAGATCTCAAGCTATGCAAGGCAAAGACCCTCTGTGCTTGTGTAGTACCTAGCAGCGCTGGAACCAGACTGAAGTTCCTCAGCAAGACCTCAATGCAAATAATGAATGCAGCTACATAAGAGGACATTGAGTGACTCATTCTAAACCACAAGATGTTTGGACTGCAAATAAAGAAAGATATGGGGGATATAATCTGCTGTTGAGTTCTAACACAATTCCTGTTAACTCTGAGCTCGACACAGCCAGAACAATAGCAGGCTATAGATTGTGTTTCCGTCCCTGACATTTACTAAGCGCTGCAAGACTAAAACATTTTGAAGGTTATATCCAATGTCCTGCGGAACAAATGACAAATGTCAACTCTTACTCTCTTGCAAGATCTGAGCAGGAATAAGACAACTCTATAGACTGAGGCAAGTTTATTATTACAAATACCTTATTAAATCTAAACGGTAATGGCATTCCAATTAGCTCATTGTTAGGAATCTTTCATGTTTGACTTTCATTTAGACTGATTACGGGAATAATGCAGACCCTGTATAAGTAATTGGCACAAAATAAAAGCATTTGAGCTGCAAAAACCCTCCTAGAGGCTGCGCTCTTTAAAAAAAAATAATAAATAAAAGCTTCCTATCTTTCCCAGCTCATGAGCTCTCTCTGTTCACCATAATAATGAGACAACCCATTGAGTCTCCTGTGGGCCCGGTGGTATCAGAGCTCCCTTTTTACCTACCCCTCTCTTCTCAGGAGCTGTAGGGGGGCTCCTTCTCTTTTACTCTCCACCATCCTATTCTCTGCTCCCTTCGTCGCAAGCCTCGGCACTGTTTTATTGATCCTGCTCCACTGTGGATTCTTTCACACCCAGATCACAGGCTAGCCTCCGTCTCTCCCACACCCTCCTCCTCCTAACAGCCCTGCCGCTCTCTCCAGACGAGCAGCGGGGAACGTGCCTTTCTGTGTCCTGCCTCCCCGCTCCTTGCGGAGAAAAGGTGTTTTCTTTTGCAGCAGAGCCTCCACGAGCCTGACAGAGGCTATCGGTGACTCCTCACAGTGGGCTCCTGCGTGCCTCCTTCAGAGGGGAGGATACGGGAAAGGATTTTTTCAAGACTTTGATGCAACCTGGGACAGAGATTTTCCTTTCTTCCCCTGGTGGAAGGAGGTCCAGAGAAAGAGCGCTCACTGTGGAGTCCCTCTTGCCATGGGGAGGGAAGGAGCACAGCCCTTGGAGAGCTCAACCAGGCTGGTGAGTCCTGGTTTCCCCCCATGGGTTAAGTTCCAGTTGGGGAAGGGTGCACCGTGCCTGGAGGAGCCGGCTCACAACCGGGTGCGGGCAGAGGAGGAAACATCCCGTTCTGAAAGACACTGGTTTCAGGGAAGGGCATCCAAACCCATTGCCTGGAGACCCAGCTCGGTAGGTTAAGAGAAGGAGCAGCATGAGATAGTTGGTGAGAAGAGAGAAGGCCACAAGCATTCATCTCTGCCAGACCTCCCTTCCTCCTTCTCCCACCAACCTGGTGCTAGCCCTGTCCTGTTTTTGGGCACAGAGGCTACAGTAAAACGTGCGATGTAGGAAAGCTTTCCTCCTCTTTGGTCTGGGTATGCACCTCGGTCGCACCCTGCTCTGTGCTGGGGCCAGACACAAGCCTACACCTTCTGCCCCTTCCCACCCCGCTGCGGGTGGGAAGGAAACCCGGCAGGTGGGCTGCGGAGGACCCGAGACGTACTCCAGCCACTTCCCCACCACCGGGATCAAGCTGGGAAAAGCGCTCTGGATCGCAGCTTCCTGGCAGGGTAGACACAAGCATGTGTTAGCCGTATGACGGCGCGCCAGGAAAGGTCTCTCTGGTTCGGGAAAGGGAAGGGCCAGCAGTTCCTACTCAGGAACTATTTGGCTTCTGCAGTGCTCTGGAGGGTGAGCGAGGAGCTATGTGTAAGCAACAGCAGCAGGGTTTTGGGAAAAGCTAGGGAAGTAGATGGTAACAGCAGGCAGCTATAGAATAACGGGCAACTGAAAGCTGGAACCAAACAGCCTGAAAGGTGGGCCAGGATCTGTCCTGCTGCTCTTAGAGGAGAACTGGGTACCCACAGCATGAAGGTGCTGGACTAATTGGGCAGGGGAGTGGGGTCCCAGAAAGGCTGTGAAATCCCCATCCTTGGAAGTTCTCAAGACTCAGATGAACAAAGCCCTGACCAACCTGGTCTGAATTCAGTGTTGAACCTACTTTGAGCAGGGGCTTAGACTGGAGATCTCTGGCGGTCCCCTTTGACAGTAATTGTATGACTGAACATGGGTTGGGAATGGCTATTTTGCTCTCTCCACTTGGTGAAAGCATCTTTTATTTCTGACAGCGTTGATCGAAGGAATCTCTTCTGTTACTGGAACTGCGCAGCGTTCAGAGAAACCTGTCCATGCTGGAGGGTATTGTCCCTGGGGTGCTGGTGGTCCCAGTGCTCACCAGCCAGCCTGCAACCCTGTAGATAAAACTTGGGAATCCTTCACATTTGATCTCCTATAGTGCCTTCTGTAGGGTTGAGGACCATCAGTCTGCTGGTAGCATACCTTCCTTCCTTTTGCCTGCTAAGCACCAGTAGGTGCCTCTCCTGATGAAATTAGGGAAAGCTTTCCATGGATTTCCACAGATGGATCAGGACTTTCAAGTCTCTCTGGGCAGTGATGCTTAGTGGACTCTTCATAGTGCCTGGACCATGATCTGGTACAAAAATTAGTAGGGTTTTACAACATTTGATCTATTGTAATCTGGTATCAAAATCTTGCTTGGAATTAGTTGCCTTTAAAGAAAAATGCAAATAATGAAGTAACTGAGTCAAAAAGATGCAACAGGTGAAATGATGACAAGTTATGGGCATGTGCCTAAGTAAAGCACATAGCTAAGCACGTGCTTAATTACTTTTCTGGACTGAATATAGGTACTTTCTTGAACTGAAACAGAAAATTGGTCTATAGCTGAAACATATCAACAGACCTGTACGAGAGAGCCTGTATTGTGCGAATGAGAAATATTCCCATGGATGGCTAAGTTTTAAATTAACTCTGATTTTTATGGGACTCTTTGAACCAGAAACCATGAGAGAACTTTTAATACTAAGCTGGCAGTAATTTAAGCATTGCTGTATTGTCAGGCACATTTATCCTGCCTTTGTATTTGTAACTGGTTTATATTTACTTGTCACATTAAAATAACCAAGAATTCACTTTTGCGTGTTTGAGCCATTCTGATGAGGTATGTACGGATAAGAGCCTTGCTATCTGTCTGCAGTAATAAAGATGAAAAATCTGCTGACATCCCAAACAAGCTGTAAACTAGGTCGTTTAACAAAGTTCGTTTTAATGCTTAAAATCGCTACGTTGTCATTGTAAATTAGGAACTTCAGGTGAAACCTTGGATGAGTCGAAGTCATCTGCGACAACGGATCTGGAGGCAGTATCTGGCTTAATAGCTACAAAAATCTTCTGAATAACCCTACGTACACTTCTGTCTATAAGGTTAACCAGAAAGGAAATTATGCAGAGTAAATTTTCCCGGTTTAAAACCCATAAGCCTTACAAATTATATTTACATTTAATTAAAAAGTAGACACATTAGCCATTTTTTCTGCACTTTTTTTTTTTCAGATTCTGCACCGGTTCAGAATTTCTCTGCAAGATGTTTAATGATAATCTTTTTATAAATAACAAGATAGTTAGACAGGGTTGCCTTTAACCCCAAGTCTTGATTTGTAAGTTTAATAAGTTTCCAAACATATTATTAAGAATTGTGGACAAAAAAAAAAAAAAAAAAGAAAAAAAAAAGGAGAGAGAACAAAGAATCGAGGTGCATTAATAATACTCAGGAGTGATATTGTTCCACCCTCAGGGCTGGATGAATTCCCTGTGTAGCCCTTGAAGCTTACCCTGCTTATCAGTTTCAGAATTAAATCATCTCCTTATCTCAGTTGTATATCCATACTGTACTCTTTATCACAGAATATATGCTCTGTCAACATCCTAAAAGTTATAGCCAGAACGATTAGTGATTTTGGTATCTGGATTTTGACATGAGGCTCCTCAGAGAGAGTCTAATTTGGGTTGTGATTTCTTTGTTTATTCCATGCCTTCTGCTAAGAAGCATTAGTAATTGTGGGAAAAAAATAATTGGAGGCTGCTGAACATTAGATTCCCAAAGCTGACACGGATTTCAAGCGCTGGTCAGCTACCAAGACAACTCTGTCCTCTGCATACACCAGTATCGACCCACGGTCTCCGAGGGAGCTCCAGGAAAGGACAGATGAAACAAATCCCAAGGAGACCTTTTAGATTAGGAACAAAACCTTGTTCACGGGTGAAAGCAGACCACCAGGACAGTGCTGTCCCTAAGCCCTGCATCACTAAATCAGCACCATCTGAACCAAATTAAGCCTTTTCGGGATGAAGGTAATAAAGCGTGGAGGACATGAATGTATTGCTCATAACAAGCAAGTTCAAATGAGAAAGATGAGATAATCAGGCCAGGGGGAGGTGAAAGAGGGAATTCTGATGATTATAGTTATTTGGAAATCCAGCGGAGGGAGGATCCCCATGGCTGAAAAACATTTCCACACCTAGAATTTGTGGAGGATGAGGTTTTGGTGGTGACTAGTTCTTTGATGTCTTTTCCTTTCCCCGCCTTTATCTAAGCTTCATTTGAGCCTCAACCAGCAGCTTGCTCCCAGGTGAGGTTAATTCCTAGATGCTGTGAGGAGCTATCACCCGACTTCTTAAAACACTGTTTAATTAGCAGTGATACTACATTTTCAGAATGGAAGCATGTACACAAAGGGCTGGAGTTATGAATTACAGTAACAGAGGATAAGCTACAGAGAGACAACAAGAAGATATATTAATGCAGTGCCCAGACATGCCCATGTATTGTGCTTAAAGCTGTCCAAGTGATGAGTGTGTATGTGGGATATTTGACTAAAAGCTCCCATAGCAGAAAACAAAATAAAGCAAACAGAAGAAGAGGGGAGAGGTGAAGAGGAAGGAAAAACTAAGACTTAATTCCCCAAGCCACTACGTCACCTGCGAATTCAGACATCAATCATCTTCCACTGGAGAGGCACTTGCACTGGGCAAGAATTAGACAGGAGGTTTCTCTCTGTGTGATGTGATGCAATAGCACAAAGAAATACACATCATAATTGTCTTACAAGACAGGAGCCTGTACTGGTACTGTGTACATACTTAAAAATACATAGTTCCCAAATGAAAGTGATTTACCATAAAGTCAAATTTAATTTTTTTTTTTTTTTTGGTAGCTCCAGTGTTACTTTGGAAAAGCCTAATTAGCTGAGCACTAGGAAAAGCATTGTTTTCTCCTGCATCAGTGGACCCCCTTTTCCAATATCAGGTTTAGAGAAACACATCCAGTTACTAATCCTAGCTCCCACTTGACAAAACCGGAGCAGTTCAGAGAAAAGAGCCAGTGAGAAAACCAAAACAAACCCGAACAGTCTGTGCATGAAAAAGCTAGCTGAATGGTTTGAGGAGTTTCAGGCCTGACACCGAAGTTCCTCTGTGGCAAAAGCAACTGAAGGGCACGACGGGATCATCAAATCTTTTTTTGCATAAATTACAGAAAGGCCACATTTTTTTTTAGTAAACTAATCCAAATTAAGCTGTTATTAACCAGGAAAACCAACGTATTTGACAAGTAGCATTTTACAAAATATATCTTCAACAATAAAATATCCTGACGAGTATTTCTCAGGTTTCTCCCCAGTTTCTCAGAAGAGCAAACATTGCATTATCGCGTTTTAGAATTCCTTACTGCTTTGTTCCCAAAATGCCCTGAAAAAGTTCACAAGTTTTCCTCTCTTCTCATTTACAGCTTGAAGGTCCCTCTATGTTTTCCACAGCAAGTTGTGAAACTGGCACTTTCCTTATCCTCTTTCCATCTGGAGAGGGCGTTTTTGTCCAAGATCTCCAAAGAGGAGTGAGCCACTTGAGTATCTTTAGGGATGCAGTCCAACGGACTCACAAAGAGTTCAGCAGAGGAAGAGGCGGCACATACTAGCTATGGGCGATGGAGGACTTCCCATGGGACTGTCCCAGGGTTGATGTTAGTGGTGAGTAAACGCAATTGGACGAGTCCCAACTTGTAAGGAAGATCCATCTCCTCAGAGGTACCTAACTATTGGGCCCAGATCCTTGGAGCAGTACAGGTACATGATACCCATTGATTGCAGAGGGGTTAAGCGCTTTGACACCCTTCTCTGTGGATCTGAGAACTGAGCAGAGATCTCAGACTCCAACCTCTGTAAAACAAAATGGGTGACTCTCGGATAGCCCCAAAGAGAGGAACAAGGAACGGTATGGGGTCATCAAGTACAAATAACCAGGCTTGCCAAGATCCTGCTGTACGGCTCACTGAAGTCAATGAAAAGATCCTTCCTGACTTCAGTAGATCAACCCCGGTGCTTCAGCTGAGCGGGCTGGAACACTGCCTGTCTCCTGCTTCTTCCCAGGGTGAGTGAAAAGCAGTCCAGAGACGTTAAGGCAAATTTATCCTTTGATTTAAACAAGTCTTGGCCAGGGCCCAGGCTGGCCCAAAGTGAGCCTCTGGTTATATCAACAGTCATAAGTAACTTAGCCTGTGTCAAAGTGCAAACGACATCTCCGTCTGCCACGTGCAAACCCCGCAAGAGTAAAGATGTCATTAGATACTCCACATCTGAGGCAGACCACTCTTACCAAGCCCAGGCCCCGCAGAATTTGGCACGACTTATAAAGATTAATCTATTAGCATTTATTATCATTACTATTTAATATTATTCTCCAAATTGTGAGCAGGGGAGTTGAGGTTGTGGGTAACCTGCAGGCCAATTAAATTTCAGGAGGAGCAAACTTCTGGACTCCTAGAGCTTATTTCTCTTTGCTTTGCACGGCGTATGCCTGTCTGGCTGAGCGATACGTGGAGCTAGGGTGACAGCCTGTGGCAAAACAGAAGAATTTCAGTATCTTAATCCTTTTGATTTCCACTTGCTTTTGATCTTTTCTCCACTTCCTGCTTGTCAGGCCAGACAAAGGTGGTAACGTGGTGGTTGCTACCATCACCCCTGATTTAAAGGATGGAAAATTGCCATTCTTTCTCCCTCTTCTTTCTCCCTACTCTTCTTCATTGGTGTTTTCAGGTGCTGCATTAACTAATGGCCCATTTGACAAAAGGGTGCTGTTCCGGGCTGAGTAACCTTGAGGAAACGATCTTGTGTGCGTTTTTGCAAGTGTCGCTCCGTTGGGATGGCTGGTTGGCTCCTTTTAGCTCCAAAAGAGAGGAGCGATGGAGCAACCAAACCCTCAGTTCTGCATTTTCTCATGTTTTGCTTCTGGCCTATTCCTCCTTCTGTGACATGGGCCCTGTTAGAGCCATCTCATGTTGAGATCTTCTAGTTAGCAGGGCAAAATCCAGCTATCTCAAGGGCAAGCCAGCAGCCTCTGCACTTCCAATAACACATTTTTCATTCCCAAAATGTTTATTCTGGGTCATGGTTTTCTTCTTTTGCTGCTTCTTTTTCTTTAGCAGTAGAGCTAAAAAAAAAAAAAAATCTTTATTTTTTCTATACTCTGCCCGAATTAATCAAATAAATTTTCTTTAAAGCGACACTAAATGAGTCACAGATGGTATTGCCCTTTTACAGGTTGCAGAAATCACCCATTACAGTTCTTTTAATTTATCAGTGAGGGAAAATAAGATGGCCTCTTGCTCCCTTTGCAATAATAATCAGAAACAGTCTATTTGGAGTTTAATTTACCCCAAATATGTATTGATAGTTGCAATGAGGAATATGTGACCTCTTTGGGAGTCACCAGTGGATGGAAGGTGGATAGCTTTTATAAAACCACCTTTAATAAAAAAGAGTGTTATATTGAGTATGTTTGGTGGTGTATTTAAGCATATGGTTTCCATATCAGGAGCTAAGATGGCAAACACATGCTTTACCTTCTGACTAACCTTTCTTATACTCATCACTCCCTGCAAAAAGAAAGCTGCGAGAGATTATTTTATGTTATTTTATTTTATTTTATTTTTTATTTTACAAGTCTGATAAGAGCTGAAGAAATTTCGCAAGGAACGTAAAGCCTGTGCTCTCCTTTGCTTGTTTTTTTCTTGCCCGTACAAAGAGAGGAGGAGATGAAACTCGTCCGGAGGCTTAGCCCGGCTCTCCCGGCTCCCCGCCCCGTTCCCGGTGGAATCCCTCGGGGCGGGGGGGACACACACCAAGCC
>NW_009647731.1:8583786-8585287 GCF_000708025.1 Charadrius vociferus | reverse complement strand
CACCCCCCCGGGCCGGGGCAGGGACAGCGCTGGTTGCCGGCGCCCTCCGGAGAGGGGCTGCCTCGCACCGCCAGTGATAAATCTAGCGGTCCCTTGGCTTTTTCGTCACTTGCCTAATCCTGTGCCCTTCTTTTCATGTGCGGTAATTGCTAACATCTGCCGGCCGAGCCCGAGCCGTGCGGAGTTTGGGAAGGCAGAACAATGGCAACAGCTGTTTCATTTCGCCTCGGGCCAGCGCTTCCTGTTCAGTCTGCATCTGCCCTTCTGTGTCCAATTTATGTTCCTGGGTCGGTTTTGGGGGTTTTGGTGTTGGGTTTTTTTTTTTTTTTTTTTTTTTTCCCCTTCCCTATGACCCCGCTATACGTTGAGAAGGGATTTAGAGGAGCACGCGCTCCAGCCCATTTCTGGCACAGCCGGCCCCGGCGGGACCCTCCGCCCGCCCTCTGGGCTGCGTGGAGGGGAGCAGGGGTAAGGGATGGAGGGGGATGCCCTGTCTCTTCAAAGAAAATAATAACAAACATCAGGGAAAAAAGAAAAACCAAAACACCCTGACGTAATATAAATGAGCTGTAAGGTGCTGTGGTGTGAGGCAGGCGGCCCCCGAGCACATATATCCCTGTGGGCACAGTGGGGTGGCCAAGGTCCGGCTGGGGCTGGCTGGTCAGCCAGGACTGACCCCGGCTCCGCAGCCCCCAGAGAGCACAGCCCGCAGTGGTGGTGGCCTTTGGGGGTGCTCTTAAGCCCTCCCAGCCCAACCCCCAGGCTCCTCATCCTTTGATTTCCCGGTCCTCAAACGATCATTGCTGGGGCAAGGGGAGGCAAATGGGCTCAGCCCTTCCAGGGAAAAGGAGAGCTGGTTTCAGGCTGGATTCCACAAGTGTTTGGGGCCAGATTTGGGTCTTGTTAGGCTGTGGGCTTGTTTAAAGCACTGGAGCTGACCAGGACATTTCTTCCGAGTCAGGTTCATACTCAAGGTCTGCAGGATCAGCCCTTCATACTTCACCTTTTAACATGAACTCTTCCTTCCTCCCCTCTTCTCTCTCCCCCCCTGAGAAAGTGGCCGCATTCTTTCCTGATTTAATTGTATCTTTCTGGGTTGGATAAGGCATATCTCATTAGAGGGGGAGAGAGATTTAATGTGAACTTGAAGCTGCCTTCTCCATGCTACAGAAAAGAAATCCCTAATCAGCACAGTATATATTTTGTATAATTGCTCTTTGACATTCTCCCTTTCCTTTCTAATTAAAGTGAAAGAAAATGGTGGTGAAATGTTCCAGTGCGTTTTTCTAGGACAAGAAAAACGAAACCCCTCTTTTGTTTATAAATACAGGGTATTTTAACAGTCCGGAGAATCAGCTGTTTTCACAGGCATGTTGATGAAACATATTTTTCTTTCGAGCCAGGCATTGAGCACATCTGCAGTTAGGGATCAGCTTCACAGCGGTGCGAACCGCCACAGCTTGGTGGAGGTTAGCCGGTCACCCCCCAGCCTGGCCGGGGC
>NW_009647731.1:8529904-8583737 GCF_000708025.1 Charadrius vociferus | reverse complement strand
CTGTGCTGCGTGAGAGCCTCAAACCGAGACAGTTTAGAGTAAAATGCTCAGTCTTGTGCAGTGAAATAGTTCTTTTTCTTTCAAGAGTGAATAGTTCTTTTTCTTTCAAGAGTGAAAATTAGAACAATAAAAAGTAAGTAAAGATTAAACAGTAGCACGGACCTGTAGCTGCTGCTGATTATTTCTAGTGTTCTGGAGATTGAACGACGATTTTTCCCAGTTTTGCTCTAGCAGAAAGGGGTTGTTCCCTCCTCCCTTCAGGTTTGTGTTCTAAAGGGTGAACAGTTCATCCACACACAGACACACACCCCTTTCCTGAGATCCAGGCATGGAGATGGGCTGGCCACTGTTCTCCCCATCACCTGAATTGCCAGCCCCCACGTGTCTCCCCTGCACGAGCTCTTGCAGCCCTCGAGGAGCTCTTCCACCTCTGGAGCAGCCCCTCTCCCGGGCAGCAGCAGTTTGGGTTGTCCTGGAAACCCCACCACCTCCAGTGGGGCCTGGAGCAGCTCCAGAGCTTGTCCAGCTTCTGCCCGCGCCATCCCTGGAATAGGAATAGGAAAGAAAAATGAGTCTCCAATGGATTGACAGGGTGGGGAAGACTCCTTTAGAAGGTCCTTCCCAGCATGTCCTGCCCTAATTTCTCTTCCTTTAGGTTTTCCACAGGGAGAATGGGCCTGATCTATCATGCAGTGGACTGAGTGCCTCCTTGGGGTGCTCACTGCCATCCAAAGGAAGACTCGGTGTTGCTGGCCCCAGATTTTATCCCAGGTCTCCTGGGATGAGTACTAGATTTTTTTAATAAAGCTCTGAGAACTGAGGGGTGGGAGGGAATGACAATATTACCTTCTCTTTTTTTTTTTTTTTTTTTTTTTTTTTTTTTGTATTTAGGAAACTCTGAGCTTTTGGAAACTGCACTAATGGTCACAGTAGCAGGAAAAATAGAGAAAATACTTGCAGATGCAAATAAGCCCAAAACCAGAACTACAACAGAAAAGAAGTATTGAATGTTTGATTTCTGTTAAAATCTCATGATTATTTAAGCCAGACTTTTGACTTTAAGGAGGCAATTCATGATTTCTAGAGCTAAAATCACCACAGCTGTTACAGTGGTGGCATTGACTACCCTTCTCTGCCCTCAGCACGTGAAGTTTGTGGTAGTCTTTTATCCAGGTAGAAAGGCATCCGAAGGATTTTAAGAACAAGCACTCCACAGGAATGGCTTGGACATATTTGCCGATCACCTCAAGAAAGACAGTACCTGCTTGTCCCTAGCAGTTAAGGATAGCTTGCCAAAAGCCTGCCAGTAATTTCTTCTCAGGGGAGACAGCATTATGAATGTTTAGTGAGCGTATACGTATGGTGTGTGTATACATATATATTTTTAATGTGTATTTATTGCCGATTTATGTGGGGAAGGCTAGGTGGCACCGAACAGCTATTGCAATGTCAACTCTCATTTGTCATGTTCCCATTTACGTGAAATGCTCACACTGTTTGGGACACAATCGCACCTTCTGCTACGGGGGACAAGAAAACTCCTAAACCCTACCCAAGCTGTGTGTGAGAGGGAACGGGACAAGGAAGACGTTGCCCTTTCTTGCCCTGTTCAGCCCCACCGTATGCGTGCCTCAGGTCTTGGTATTTTGGGTATCCAGAGGGTAATTCTGGGTGGTACTGGGTGATACCGGACACCACTCACCTGTTTTCCAAATCCCCTAGGATTTCCCTACCCATGGCAGTAATGGTGCTCACGCTCCCTATAGGCCCCCACCATTGTAGTGGAGGACTGGGCAGATGTCTCTGAGGACATTATTGCCATCATGGAGAATGAAGGTATCTATCTCACATGATTATGTGGAGGGACAGACCACCTGCAGGTCTTCTGAGACCTGGGGATTATTCCCACAGTTTCAGAAACTGTGCCTGTAAGAGGTTCATATCACCCTCGCGAGGGAAGCACACTCTGTTCTTGCATTGTGAGCATCTTGTATTTTTTACTTAATAATAACCTTCTGCAAGGTTTTATGATTTGTTCTCAAGGTGGTACTAAAAATATCTCTTTCTTTCCCTCCCCTTGAGTTCTTTTTTTAAAAAAGTGTTTTTATTTTTCACCCTGAAGCTGGTCTTGTGTGAGGGGGCAAGAAGAAATGTGGTCACCTGTGTGACCTCATTCCCCCACTTGCTGACCATAGGGCTGATTTTGTCTCTGGTGCAGTTTTGTGTCTGCTGGATGATACATTAAAGCCATTTGAGTTCCAGGAGGTCATCTAAGCCCAACAGTGCTGGAGCCCTGATCTCAGGGCTGTCCCTGTCACCTGGGACACATCTCTATCCATCACACATTCCCTGTTAGGGATCAGGGCGTGAATTCCCCTTGAACTGGAGAAAACCCTGAAGGTCCAGGTCCTGCCCTTTGCCACAAGGCTGCCACCTCCCTCTACCCTCCAAAACGATTTGGGTATCTGAAATACCAACTACTATATTTATGTATTTGCTCTTTTTACCTATAAGCAGGTTCTTGCCAGAGGTGATGCTACCAGGGCATCAGCACTCGTTCTCAGGATGGGATCTCCTGCATCTTGATGCTAATACTTAGCATCTTTTTGAGCCAAATGGGATTCACTTTGAAAGTCTTCCATCACATCAAAAATAGAGATGGAAATGTGCTGGTTTAGCTAAGAAGAATGTATTGTTATATGCATTTCACATGGCCGTGATTGGAGAGGTACCTAGGGTACTGGTTCGCGTTGATGTATTCATGGACCACACACAATCAGAGGTCTGCAGCACAAGTCTCTCCCTCCTGCCCTGTTGATGTTGTCCACACCAGGCTGGAGGACTGCCCTCCATCCAGCACTCCCAGTTGGGTGCACTGGTCCCAGCAGCCCAGTGCTGAGCCACCACACCATGCTGCTTTGTTCCATCACACCTTTGTTGTGATGACATCAGATCACATCATTACCCTCTGGGAAAGACCCAGAAGGGCATTCAAAGCTGCTGATCACACAAGGGAGCCAGAGTAACTAGTTGCTGACAGATTTATATGTTTTAGTCCAATTAAAATGCTGTTTATTGCCTTTAGAAGGGGCCTGTTTGTTTCTAATTTTAGAAGTAAGTTTGGGAAGTGGCTAGCTTGGCAGCGAATGATGAGTATGGGACCTGAAATTTTCCACTAGCGCTATTGTTATTATTAATTAATAAGTATTATTAATAAGTATTTGGCCTCAGACCTCATTCTGCCATAGCAGGGCAGGAATTCAGGACACCACCCAAACAACAACAACAACAACAACAAAATGACTTTGCTGTGAAAGGGCCCGGCTTTGCTCCTCTCACTCCAAATTACATCTGCTTTGACCAGGACTGGATTTATCTGCAGTTTTTCCAGACGCAGCCTACTGCTCTTCACCATTCCTGCCGCTCTTCTTCTCAGCTTCCCCATCAGCATGGCAGTAGCCATCACTCAGCAAATACCCAGCGGCAGTTAGTGATAAAAATAACCAAATGTATATAGGTATACATACCTATATATTTATATTGTGTAGGAGGGAGGCATGCACCTGCAGGTGACCTCCAAGGGAGCTCTCAAAGGTGATGCACCAGCT
Source organism: Charadrius vociferus (assembly GCF_000708025.1). NCBI lineage: Eukaryota > Metazoa > Chordata > Aves > Charadriiformes > Charadriidae > Charadrius > Charadrius vociferus. The sequence continues at coordinate 8,580,129 of NW_009647731.1, read as the reverse complement.
CAGGAGCAGCTAATGCTGATTTGCTATTTGCGGTTGGTGTTTGAACCTGTTGCTCTTCATTGCCCTCGCACAGCTTCTCTTCTGATTGCTCAAGTTTATGCATTTGATTTATTCATGTTAAAAAGGGAAAGTTTTGAGAAAAAAAAAAAAGTGCAGTGGTGTAAATGATCATGTCTATCTCTGGCTAGCAGTGATGGGAACCTTGGATGAATAAGAAGTGCAGAAATAACAAATCTCATTTGAGAGATGAAACTAGAGGTGGAATCAGGATTTGTAAGTCTGTTCATAAGTTGGTGCAGTTTTGTTGTGTGACTGTGGGAAAGCTGCTTGGATGTCAGCTTGCCTGCTATCTAGAAAACCTGGAATATGACGCTATTATAAAACTTTGCTTTTTATTTGTGAAGTACTTTGAAAGCCTCTGGTGAAAGGTACTGGATAGCAGCACCATTCCCTGCGGTTTATAAAATATACGTTGATCACCATTTACCAAAGGCAATGGCAACAGGTTTTAACCAGGGGGAGACCCAACCAAAAGACAGGATCCTCACGTTTACAGATCTTGGAGAGGTCCATGTGCTGAACTCTGACTCAAAGCCGGAGTCTTTGCAGAAGGCAGAATGAAGACCACAAGCCTTCACATGAGCCTTGAAGTCTCCAGGTGAAGGCAGGGGCTCAACCCCATCTCTTGCCTGGTCATTCTTTAGCTCCTGCAGGAACGTGACACTCCAAAATAGCTCTTCTCGGGACGATGATGGAGGCCACTGCCAAAATCCAGTGAGCTGTACCTTTCCTTCCTCTGCCCTGAATCAGCTGAGATAATCCTTTAGCTGGGGGCTGAAGGCATAGAAATGAGAAAAGATAAAAGGGAGCTTGAATCAACACCGACTTCTGTGGTAGCTGAGGCTTTAAAACTGCCTAAAGATCACTTCTGTTGCACACTGTCTGGGCCATGTGCCATCCTCTTATTACTTATCCATGTTCAGGAGAGCTCTTGACATTCCATTAAAAACATATATTTCTTTTTGGCCAAATTCAGATATTTTTAGCAGAAACCAAAAACTCTTTTAGCTGAAATTAATTTTTCCCCCCAAGTGATTCTTTCCCCCCCAAAACAAGTAGAGGAAAGGAGGTATTTTTGGAGAAGTTTTTGTTCAATAAAAAATAAATTTCTGCTGAAATATATTTCAAAGCATTTTTTTTGCCTGTGGCTAATTTTTTGGCTATGTCTAACATACAGTGGCTCCTTAGGAACCTCTTTGCTGTAGACAGGTTTATTACTAAAAAAATAGAAGAGTGCAAGGATGCCAGAAGGGGAAAATGCAATCTCACCATTTTCTTCTGTCCTAGCCAGATCACTTCAATGGGCCAATAGCCAAGAAGGTTAAAATATCGATGGATCCTGCACAGACCACACCAGATGGAAAAGTTCTGACTTGGTCAAAAAGCTCTTTGTTAAAAGTTGTACTTTTACGACAAATCTTTTCAGAAGGGTAGAACATCAGGCAAAGAAGCATCTCACCCTTCGGACACATTTTTGTGATACTTCAAAGGAAAAGCTGTGAATTTTTACTTGCGGTGTCATGGATATGTATATTCCTTCTAGCACTCTGAAAAACTTCCTTCTCCAACGAGGTTTGGTGAGTGGATCCTCCTGGCAGGCTGGTGAAATGTCCTCTGTGCTATCAAGGGAAATGCCTTCAGGTCAGCACTTGCACAGAGGTGTCAGCCTCTGCCCGCCCTCCAGGCTATGGGCTGGTTTACAGAGGGCCTCTGGGGACCTAGCACCGGTTGTCACTTTTAGGTGGGCAGGAGGAAGGGGGAGGCAGCAGTGATGAAGAAATATCTGTTATGGAAGAACGAGGACTGCTACAGTGACTTGATAACACCACGCAGCAGCCCTGGCATGTGAGCCTGGGTAAACTTAGGGGGTTTATAGATTTATGGATGCTGACATACAATTTTAGGAATGTCTTAACGTTATCAAGCCAACTGCATTACTTGATGGAATGATTATTCTTCTATTAACCAGATGAAAATTAACACTCATAAACTTCTTCCTAAATAATTGTTAATATATGATATTGTGCAAATAATAAATATGTTGAAGGAGCTTTCAAGCCAGCATGTGGGCTCTGCTACTGACTTACTCTGTACCCTTGGATAAACCTCTTACTTTCAAGTACCTCTCGCTTCCCTCTGATGAGGTATTGCTTGCACAGCCCTGCAAAAAAATTAAGGTCCATGAAGGCAGGTTTCTTTGGGATTTCAGTGTAAGACTCCTGTAGACATTTGACTGGGGCTCAATGGAGGTAACGTTCCTATGCAGCAGGAGGAATAACGCATGGGCATGTGAATAGAGATGTTAGCTGCTATCCTGTGTTATTGTGCTCTCCCCAACATACCGCAGTGTCCTCTTGACACTGGGGGAAATGAATAACAAGAGGCAAAGCAGCGAGGTCCCATTTTCCCAGGCAGAGGAAAGAACTTCTGCTACAGCAGCAGCAATTCACAGTCCAGCATAAGACGGCGGTTGGGTTTGGTAGGTAAAAGGAACATGTTTTCAGACCAGCTGGTGCCAGTAGCCCATCACCAATGAGGCTTTGGGGAAAATCCACTCTTCTGGGCATGGCATTAATGCAAAAAACCTCTGTCATGCTCAAGGTGAAACGAGATGAATTCTGTTTCCCTGACACACCCCTGACATGGGCTAAGGTTCCAAACTGAATCCCTTTGCAATACCTAGGGGATAAGAGTGATCCCAGAGGATGCTAGCACACCAAGCCATTGGAGTAAAGACCTTTTAAATAAAATCCAGGCTCCATTTTTGTGCTTGCAAATGGTGGGACTGAATACAAAAGAGTTCCAACTCATAGAAGTAATTTAAATGTGCAGTTGATACGCCTGAGCCTTGCTGGATGTACTCTTAATGTCACAAAAATCTTGCCGGCAGGTAATTGTGGGTACAGAGCTGTCCCTGTCAAAAGTAAATCTGGATGAAAAACTAGTTCTTGTTTCAAATGCTTAGGAGCACGGCTTATTCGAGACTCTCCACAGCCCTCAGGAAGCAGAAAAGTGAAACCGTTTCTCTTTTATGGAAGGGACTCCCTGGGCAGACACTAAGTGCTTTCCTTGGAGCCGAAGGCTGAATCCCAGAGGCATATGGGCACACACGGAGCGGCTCTGCACCTCCAGCCATCCAGGCAGGGGTCTGCCCCTGCTCTGCCCCTGCTCTGTGTGTGCTGGGGTTCACTGGGGTACAGCAAAGATGTACGAGGGGCAGAGGCATGCACTTGGGATGCCCGGATTTCATACAAGGATACGTCCAGCGTACAGTTTGGACACGGCCAGGAGAGCTGCTCAAGAGCATCTGTCAGTGGGGTGATCAAGAACTGGTCCCTGCATTGGATGGAAATGAAGCTTGCAAACTCTTGGGTTCCTACGTTAAATGTTATACTCAACCCAGCTGGGCTTTCCTGACCCACCAGGGCATCTGCGCTGATGTGTTTCATATATTAAGAATCAAAAAATGCTGATAGGCAAAAAGGTTCAGCTCACATCAATGCTGTGTTGTCTAATGAAAAAATGGTGAACTGAGCTGGAAACGTGGGAAGTTTTCCGAGTGGAATGGAGACGGAAACCTTTTTTACACGTGGTAAAAAAACATCTGTTGTGGGCAAGACCAAGGTCCGACAAAATGGGAGGTACACTGTCTTTACCCAGGCTCAGCAGAGATTAATGAAAATTGATTTTAAAGGCTCACAAATACAAAACGGATCCACCCCTTTCCTTTTTACACAGATGCTATCCACCTTCTCTAGTGTGTTTAACTGCCCCTTTTCCTATGTATGAAAGAAATGTGGCTCTATGTATCATGGCTTGTTGGATGTCTCAGGCACTGCTGCATGAAATGAAAGCCTTATTGTTTTTCTGCTTTTTCTTTTTTTTCCCTGTTTGAATATTAAATGCCAGGAAGATTGGTAAAGATTTCAGAAAAACAAATTGACATTTGGCCTAATAAAATATTGTACACAGTTTTTCCTTTCTGCTTTGACTTGGCAGAAGAGTGTGTGAAAAGCTCAGAGAAGAAATATTCCATTTTTCCTGGAGGGAGGCAGGAAACTATTAACATACAGGGCTGGAGCACAATATCCTGATATGCCCTTTAAAATTAGCTCATAAAGACACAAAAATGTGAGATCTGTACATTAAGATTAAATTCAGAAATCACAAATGTTCTGGTAGGAACAGCTCTCTTAAGCAAGATTTCTTGTTCTCAACTCTCACAATTTTTTCATGCCATATATAACACTTTCCTTTAATGCTCTGGCCGCTGAAAGCATGCAATTAGGAGAAAGTCTCATATTTTTGTTTTTAAAACAATTTTTTTTTTGGAGAAAAGTATCTTTAAGACATGGTAAAAATAACTCTAAGCTTTCAAGATCAGAAGGGAAATTAAGACAGAGCCCCAAATATGGTGCTTTTATTATTAAGCTAATCCCATGCGTTTAGGGACTTGACTCTTCTCTCTTTAACACATTTCAGCAATCTTGAAAATTGCGTCTCACCATTTTGCTTTGGGGCCACGTGGTGGATTGACAAGTCCCCATACCCCTTTCCATGCTGGTTTCTCCACCCCAAGAGCTGGGTTAACTCCCAGGCAAGTTATTAGCTCTCTCTCCCAAACAACAGCTCCCCACATGTCCCCAGGGCCACTGGTGTAATGTCCCCGAGCTCCCAGTGCCCTCTGCTCCAGCCCAGTCCCTCAGCATGAACCGTTGGGTGATGCCACCATCCTCCACCTAGTAAATAATGGGGATGGGCTACAGAAGTTAGCATTCCCTCGGCAGCTTTCAAAATAGGATGTCTGGATCTGCCTGCAAACGGTTGTTTCCCGCTGTTAAAAGAGCTGGGCTTCTGCAGGAGGTGAAAACTGCAATTTTATCAACCTAATAACTCGGAGGGTCAAAACCTCCCATGTCGCAATTCAGTAATGATGGCTCTCAGCAAAATTCTGTGGCAAATTGGGGGAAAGATAATAAAATTAAATTTACTATCGAAATAAAAGACAGAAGGCACAGTGGTTTTATTCGCTAAAATCATCCACTTCTCAGCTTACTGAAAGTTATTGTTGTGTTGCCAGTTTACCATGAAGCAGATGGCTGCCATTTTGCGGGGCTTTGGCTGTCTAAGTTGACGGTATGTTTTCTACAGGCTCCAGATACAGCATTAACCAGTGCAGAACCTTGGAAGACGATAAATGGCTTAAAGTAAAAAATATTGATAATTTTAATCTGTAAAACTGGAAATGGGTCAGCAGCATGGCTTTAGGAAGATTTCACAGATTTGTAAAATCATAGAATAGTTTGGTTTGGAAGGGACCTTTAAAGGCCATCCAATCCAACCCTCCTGCAATGAGCAGAGACATCTTAAACTCAATCAGGTTGCTCAGAGCACCGTCCAACCCGACCTGGAATGTTTCCAGGGATGGGGCATCGACTACCTCTCTGGGCAACCTGGGCCAGGGTCTCACCACCCTCAGTGTAAAAAATTTGTTCCTTATATCTAGTCTGAATCTACCTTCTTTTAGTTTAAATCCATTACCCCTTGTCCTATCGCTACAGGCCCTGCTAAAAAGTCTGTCCCCATCTTTCTTATAAGTCGCCTTTAAGTACTGAAAAAACATTGTAAGGTTTCCCCGGAGCCTTCTCTTCTCCAGGCTGAACAACCCCAGCTCTCAGCCTGTCCTCACAGCAGAGGTGCTCCAGCGCTCGGATCATTTTTGTGGCCCTCCTCTGAACCCACTCCAACAGGTCCACGTTTTTCCTGTGCTGAGAGCTCCAGAGCTGGACGCAGTGCTCCAGGTGGGGTCTCACCATCACGGAGTAGAGGGGCAGAATCACCTCCCTGGACCTGCTGGCTACGCTTCTTGTCATGCAACCCAGGATGTGGGTGGCTTTCTGGGCTGTGAGCACACATTGCTGGCTCATGTCCCTCTTTACATCCACCAGTACCCCCAAGTTAATTTGGGTCTGTGGGAGTTGAGTTTAGAGGAGTCAAAAAGGAGCGGGAATAGAAATTACAGCAGCAACAAGTAAAAAAGCCCAGTGGCTGTAAAGGAGCTGAGCTGTTTTGCCTGGAAAAAAGGAGAGAGAATTAAGAAGTAATGGTTGGCAAAGGAAGGTCCCTCCTCTCAGCCCAGTGAAGATGAGCAAAGCCAAGGAGTGCAGAAGGATCGGGGCACTGCAGTGCAATGAAGAGATCCGCCTCTATTAATTCTAAAAGGAGAAACCAGGACCGGGGAGAAAATACCCTGAACGCAGTCCCTGAAAGAGGAGTATAAGGGACCACTGCTGAACGGATCCAGCTGCATTCTGGGGCCATCAAAGCGAATCCTGGCATCTGCCCGGCTGAAGTGCCCAGTCAATAGAGGACACCACGCTGGAACATCTGCCGCGCTTGTTTGGTCTTACATTAAAAATAGGGCACAGACAGGAGTGTCAGAAGAAAAACTGCTTTTTTACTGTCTGCACCGAGTGAGTGTGTAAACAGCTACTGGAACCCAGCAGAGGAAGGCTGTCAGCCTGGCAGAAGCTCGGTCAGATTTTCAGCTGATGTAAATCAGGAGGGCTCTGTTATTAGCGCTGAACTGGCTTACAACAGCTGAGGCTCTAGCCGAGCCACTGAAGTGGTAAATAGTGCTGACAGCAAGTTGTGGCTTAAACAACCTTAAATGAACTCCATTAAGGGCTCGTTTCTGAAGAGAATGTTGTTGAAACCTGGAAATGAGGCTTTCAAAGGTTTAACATATTTGTCTGTTGTAAAGGGTTTATTTTGAAACCAGATGCACTGAGAAGCTCAGCGTTGCTCCACATGGCAGGAGAGGCGGCACGCTAAGGACAGATCCTGCTCTCTCCTTCTTTGGAAGTAACCTCTGCAGAGTCAATGTCATCACATTAGTGTCAGCGAGATCAGAGGTAGGGCAGGCGCGCGTAATTCTTTCCAGTGAGATGGAGACGATGACAAGCTAAAACCTATCTGAATAATTGAAAAATGTTGGTGATGTTGCATTCTTGGAAATAAAACTGGCACACGGTCCGCAGAAATCTCAAAGTGGCTGAAACAATTGATCATGACGGGCTTGGGTGAAGAAACGAAGCAGCCTTTTGTGGGTTTGAACAACACACAAGCAGTTTTAGTAAGAGACAGAGTGGGCAGGGGCAGAACCAAGCAGCAAAAATCAGGGCACTGGTACTCAGGCTGAAGTTTGCCACAGGAATCAGGCAGGGGATGTTGTCCCAAGGTGGGGTCGTTTACCCGGTGTGGAAGATGCCAGGCCAGCAGCGGGGCTGGGGCTTCATGCAAGAGATTGTCCAAGGGGACTAACAGGCAACCCAAGTCACAGCCAGCAACAAGTGCCAGTGCTGGCTTCAGGTTAGAGTTGGTAAGAGGGCTCTCTCCTGCCTTGATTTTTCAGGTACTTGCTTAAGATGTGCCTGGGTCACATTTTTAAAGGAGTGTACCTCACTGCAGCACCCGACTGAGAGGAGAGTGGTGGTGGTGGGGTTCCCAGCCCCGCTCATGGAGCAGCGGGGAGATTTTGAGTTAAACATCCACTTTCTGGAGTAGGTAGGTGAACGTGGGCTGGTGGGAACAGGGTGAACACCTCCACTGCCAAGCAAGGCTCAGCCCTCCTCCTCCTCACCGGCAGTTCCAGGGGCCAGGGGAGGCTTCGTGGAGGCAGGTGGAGTTGCACTGGTGTTAGCTGAGCAGCAGCGGCACAGCAATGCCATCCAGGCTTGCCCAGGGAAGGAGATGTACCTTTATTACAGATCACTAATTACACTCTCAAAGAGAAGATGTTCACTGGAAGAAGCTTTCCTTGCAGGGTGAGTCTAGCAAGAAGTTACAGGTGACACTACAGACTGTGAGAGGCTGTAAGGAGAGAAAGAGCAGAGGTAAAAGTGAAGGGACTCAGGGAAGGCCATGGATGGTGGAGATTTCTAACCACCTGCTATCCTCAGAGTGCTGGAGAAGGTGCAAAGCAGGGAGGAGATGACTTTGATCCAAAGAGCGTGCTAACACACAGCTGACATCAATTAGTTTTCAGGTGGATCTGCCTGGAAAATGGAAATAGTTTTTAGAATTGATTGGGTAAGTTTAAAGCCTAATTGATCCACGGTAGTAGGATTGCTATTTTCCTAGACCTTTATTTCCTTAAAAATAAACAATGGCAGAAGGAAACATGGGAAAAAGTTTTTTGCAAGTCAGATAACAGAAAATGTATTGGCTTCTAACGCTCAACTTGCCTCTACTGCTGGTTCATTCAGTGCCACGGCCTTTAAGAAAGGCATTGAAAAAGAAGCTGGCTGCCTGGAATCACAATAGTGTGGATGGACATGTTCCACCAGTGTATTAAGGCTCCTCACTAGCCCACATTCAATTCCTTGGCCAGATCCAGCAAAGGACAGAGGCATCTCCAAGAAGAATTGCAATAGAATTCCAGAGAATTACAATGGAATTACACAACAGTACAGAAAATAAAATTTGTTGGTTATTATGGCTTGTATTTCTGTGGGTTCCAAAAAAACAATCTCAGTGTAAATATTCCAAAAGCCATCGGAACCCATTCTCAAAAAGGAAAAAAAAAAATAAAAAAAAGAGGCAGAGATAAAGCTCTACTCAGTGTACTGTTGTTTATTCAACAACCCTTCAAACTCCAGTGCCATCCAGACGTGCTAGCAACACGGCGTTCCTGCCTCAGAGAGATTACACACTGAAGATTTAGGCTAGAGAAAACACAAACCCTCGGCTGGAGGGAAGAGCAGGTGACTGATGATGTTTCATTTAGACTGCAGAGTCTGGGGGACAGGGTCTGTCTTTTTGCTCTGTTTATGCCATCCACAGCACAATTGGGGCCCTAGGGCTCTTCGGCTTGACTGCAGTAGGAACTATACACACCAATAACACAATAAGGTCTCAGATATTTTAAGGTTTGTTGTCTGGAGGAAACCATTATGCATCCATCATGTGGCAGTGTGAAGACATGCTCTGTATGCCTCAAATTGGGAGGTTTTTTTCGGTGAGTTCTCAAAGCTGTTTGTTTTTCAGTTGAAACATGCACAGTTAAAATGGCATGTCGATTATCTCCGTGTATATTGATGTTGGTTTTCAGACTACAGGCATGTTTATGGCTGGGGAATCATAAATATGTTTCATTTTTTGCTCCTGCTTTATTCTGTATAATCACAGAGACATTTCTTTGATTATGAAAGCCTGGTTTGGTTTTTTTTTTTTCTCCCAGATTTCTTGTTGACATGAATAGTCTTTGTCTTTTGTTTTCCCACATTGCTGGAGGATGGTAGCAAAAACATTAATGGATTTGGACCAGCAACATCACTTAAAGACTGGGAGAGGAGAAAGAACGTCTCATCTTTCACTACTGAAGCTTAATACTAATTCACTAGTCAATCCATGGCACCACCATTGCTGCCAACCGACGCAGAGTTTCCTGAGGCAAACGAGCCACTAAAGGGTAAAAAGTCTTTCTCAGTATGGTTTAACCGCATCAACCGAGACCAAAGAAGAAATCAGCTCACACAGATTACCGTATCAGATCACACCAAGGATCTTCGCCTTACTGTCGTGTAGCAAAGGCCAGCATGGGGGCATGCATCGCACAGAAAATTATTGTTACTTCAGTGTAGGCAAACACTACAGATGAACAATTTTTGGTCACATTCAGTGAATAAAAAATCAGAAAAAAAGATCATGGCAATCGAATAAAAAGTTGTAAGCAGTAAGTGAGCCTCCAAATGCAGAGGTCAAATGCACTATTAAAACCACAAAGCAAAATAATAATATCAGTTACGAGCTGCATGGGTAATCAATACTGAAATGTGATACATTTTAATCAGAGGATCTTTTAAACAGCCTTAGGGGGAAAAAAAAGGGAAAAGAAAGAAAAAAAAGAAGAAAAAAGGAGTGTTTAATTGCAAGAGCAATATTTGATACTTGGGAAGTTGAAATCCATTTCTGATACCAGGCTTCCCAAACGAAAGTAGGTCAGAGTTAGGATGGTGTTAAGCAATAGAGTTTATGGCACTTAGATTACCAGTGAGATAAAAATCCTTATTTATTTAACTTAATTCGTACGGCTTAGTCTATTTTCTATGCTCAAAGTATAACAAGGAGAATGAAACACCCTATCTAGAGGACTCCTTCCAGACTTATGGCACAGCACCTGCAAATGAAGGCTTCCTGACCACAACCTCTGGACAAACCCAACAGCTACCCTAGGGCTAATAGAGGCAGCTATTTCCCAAAACTTGAATGGTTTCCAAAAAAAAAATATGTATTTGAGCAAACTGTTATTTTGCATTAAATTTTCTTCAGCCAAAGTGGATTATTCCTATAATGTAACATGTTTGTTTTTTTTTTTAACCTAAGAGCTTTATACAACTTCACATCACCTTCTGCAGTTCCAGCGCATCCTCCACCGCGTGCAGGACGCTGGGGTGATGCGTTAGGCTGGAGCTCTCGTTCAGTCCCTGCCTGTCTTATTCTGCGTGCTGTGGGAGAAGTTGGCTCTCTATTGATGAATGAGCGCCGTGGAACAGACGGGATGGAAACAGAGATGTTCTCGCCATTCAGTCAGCTCCTCGTGAGTGGTGTTTTGGCACCAATATCCTGAGACGTGCCCGCTTCTTAAGAGCTGCTTTTTTCATTTATGTGACCCTGTGTGACAGCTCCCTCTCATGAGATTTCCTCTAACTTGACTTATGAAATCTGAGTTCCAGCTGTAAACTACTCGGGGCACAGACCGCTAGTGCTTCCTCCTCAAAGCTAGAGGAAGGAGAGCCGTCGTTTGTAGCTGAGAGGAAGAGAAGCAATGCAGGGACTGTGCTGTAGGAAAATCTTCGGCTAAACCGTTATCTTCCATAGACGGTTGCCTACACTTAGCCTATTCAAGGAAGTCTTTGGGAATATACCTAAGAGGATTTTTGCTTTCAGATTAAGTGATTTCTAGATGATTTTACCCGTAGCAAATCAGCAGGGGGTGAGTTTAGCTGCATTTTGCCCACACCAGAGGAAGAGAGGCTCACTCTTCTGAAAAACATCCACTAAATTAATGAAGACATGAATGTACATTAGGCTGAACCTATTTAGCTTATTAAAGTCTCCTCTCTCAGATCATTTCCTTCTGTGTGTGTCTCTACATCACAGGCTCTTCTGTTTGTAATTTTCAAAGTTAAAAAAAAAAAGAGATTGTATCTTTTTTAGGGGTTACCCTCAGCTTTCAGCAGTCAGAAACTATATGTACAGTAGTCAGCGTAAAATCCCACAGGAAGATTAAAGACCATGCTGTATGCAGTTAAGACAATAATGATGACTGTCACTGTACTCATCAAACATAATCTGAGGTGAGTGTCACTATTAGCAAGGAAGGAAGAACCTAAATGTGATGTCAATTTACGTTTTGCTGTGTTGGACATATTACTGGAATCTTTGTTCTATAAAACTTTGGCTAGGATCATTCTTACTCTCCTGAGGAAAATAAAATGTTTTGTCAATGCCAGTTTCTTTGACTCCCATTGTTTTCACTGGCTTTGGGAACAGACCCTTATTTTTGCTTTATTTTTTAATTCTCTTTTACATCCTCCTATCTAATGAATAGACTGATGCAAGAAATCAGAAGAGAGGGGAAACTACACTGATGGAAAATAAGGAAGCTACAAAAAACAAGACAGAGGCCATTTCAGGAGAAAGCAGAAAAAAATTCTGTAAGATGAAGACTTTTCTCCTAATGGTTTGAATCCTTGTTTGAGTGATGCAGGTAAGGGAGGCTGAGGGGGCAGCTGGTAGCAGAGGAAATGTATGTTATTTTCCTCTGAAAGACATTCAGAATCTTTCTGCTGTTATTGGGCTGAGGTTCTCAAATACCTCCTGCACAGCTTTTGTATTGCTGAAACAGAAAGAAAAAGGGAAAGTGACACATACTGGTCTGGAGTCAGGAAAGCAGGTAAGCATCCTCTGGCTCTCACCAATGGTTCAGCCACGTGGCCTCCCACATCTCTCTCCTTCCTGCAGGAGGAGATGGTGGACACGTTCAAGAAGAAACCTGCCTTCCAGCTCTGAGGAGATCCCCAAGGAAAACAGGGCCTTTCCCAGGCAGAATAAGAACAACCTCCTGCATTGCAGAGCCCTGAACTCCGGTTAACCATGTACTCATGAGATAGATTTTGTGGATTTGCATTGTCAAGAGATTAGGTTCCTTCCAGAAATTTCTAGATGAAAAAATATAACCTTCTTTTGCGTTCCTTCAGCACCTGGTGTACATTGCTTAAACAGAATTAAAAACCGAGCGATCGTAAGTTCTCCAGTCCAATAAATTATAGTGGGTGGAGAGCAGCCTTTGGCAGCAGGGGTTTGACTACTGAGAGCAGTGGAGAGGGAGATGCTCGAGCCCTGAGAAGCTGCACATCTCACCCCAGAGAGCTGCGGGACATCCCTGATCCTGCTGCCGGCTCAGCCGCTGCAGTAACCCCTGTGGGACCCCACGGGGTCTTATTGCAGAGCCCGGACCCGCAGCTGTGGAAGGACCTTGGCTGCTCTGGACGTCTTCCATGGCATTTTGTGTTTAGGGACCTTGCTTTGATAACTTTTTACTTGTTTTTCCTTTCCTTTTTTTTTTTTTTTTCACCCCAGCTACACTTCTGTCAAATCCCAGTTTCCACATGAAGTTTTGCACCAAACTGAGTGAAAGCACTAAGATAATCTATTTGTAATAAAATACTTTCCCTTCGCTTTAGTAAACTTAGCGCTTCCCTGTAAAAACAAACTCTTTAGTTATTCAGGTGTGACTAGTCACCATATTAAATCACCATACTACCTCCTCAGTGTAATAATACATTTATTTAAAATTGCATTTTAGAATCACTCTTCTTTTGCTGACATTTAATTTTGCACAGGAGTAACACTATCATAAAAGACCCCAGGTGTAAAAATATTACGTTTATAGTAATTATGTATACTGTCCATTACTACTAAAAACTAGAAAAACTATCAACATTTCTCAAAATTGACTGGAATTACTAAGTTTAAATATTTAAGAGGAATCATTTAAGAGCTACGTTGCAGCATAAAGGCCTGGGTGCCTCTGCTACACTTGGTCATTGCTGAGATCCTTTTTTAAGTGAAATTGCGAGTTTTTGCACAGGTAACCGGCATTTTTTAACATGTAAACACTAACATTGCTAAGACACAGGTCTGTCAGTAGAGGAGAGCGTGAGGAAGAGGAGAGACAAGGATGAGTTGCATGGTTAGTGGATGCCATTTTGACGGGTTTGTATCTACGGCTTTCAGATGATGTTTTGGCCTCCCAAATGAAGCTCAGGCTCCTCCAACAGGAACAGTTATGACTGCAGTAGCTTTCAGTTCTTCTGTCTTAGTTTGATATATTTTAGAGGCTCTTTATAATGGAACTTGAAGGATCCTGGGTCTAAGCCAAGTCTATGGCAAGAGAGACTGGAATTCATCTCTGTGACCTTTGACAATGTAGTTTACCAACTAGGTAACTAGTGGGTAACCAGCTAGGTGCCTTCTTTTATTCATGGAGAAACACAGTCTCCAGTGAATGAGATTATGAGAAATTCCAGTGAATGACTCATGCCACCCCGACACAGGTACCTAAAATGGGTGAGTCAGTACGCACGGTTAGTTCTCTCTTGCTCCATAGACTGGAACAGCAACCTAAGGATTTGCTTGAATTAAACATCCAGCTCTCACATGGTTAATGTTTCATTAGAAGAATCCACCCAGTTGACTTTGACATGTTTGGATCAGACCCTACAAGGGCACGTGCATTTGGAAGTAGAGTTTGCCGGGAAAAAAATCAGTTAAGCTCCTTTATTTGGAGAAACGTCTGTATAGCTGTTTGTCCAAATTAAAACTTTTGGTTTTTTGTCAGGGTAGGGGGGCTGTGTTGCTTGTAATGGTGACTGGGGAACTTTTCTCTGGAATTTGTTATCAAAATGAAGAAAAGACCACAACCACAAGAAAACCTTGCAGTGATCCACTTGAGATAGATGAGAGCTGGCCTTAACAGTAGGTCTTAACGAGCTGGTGTCAAGGTCACTGGGCTAGTATGTGCTATGCTGAGGGTATTTCTCTTCCTCTTGTTCATGTAAAACAGCAGCAAGTCATGGCTTCATTCTAGTACAGACCAGACCAGACCATTTTTACAATAGAAGTTTTCATAGGGTAGAAAATATTAGCTCCCCTTTCATCACTCTGAAAGAATATTCCAGAGGGCAGACAAAAATATGCACTAAATACCAGTTGACTTTGTGTTTTGGCTTCCCTGCAAAGGCCAATACTATCTTTTTGAGGCTAAAAAGAGTAATTTCATTCAGTTTTGACACTGTGAGGTTTAGACTATACTCTTCAATTTATTATTTGGGCCATTGCAGTAGTGTCAGAGCCCGAGCAAGGGACCGAGCCCACAATGTGCTGTGTCGTGCAAAACCAACTAAAAGGACAGCCCCTGTCATAAAGTGCTTGCAAGAGGTGAGGTTTGCCTTCAGAGCTGACCTGTAGTAAGGCTGCAACAGCAACACTACATTTTAGTCCAGCTTCAGTCTTCAAGCAGGGATGTTTGAGGCGAGGCAGAAGATCTGCTGTATTTTTCCTCCTTTTGTAATGCTCAGTAATTGGTGAGGTTCTCCAGAGCTATTGCAACTTTTCAACTGCATGTTCTCGCAACTTCTTTCCTTCATGGTTTTCTCCTCCCTGCTGGCCTTTCAGCACATCTGGATCTCTTAGATTCCTCTTTATGTGAATATCGCCCTTATTTTTCTCCCCAATTTCTCTCAGAAAGTTTCCGCACGTTGTTATCTGCAACTCCCATCTCTGCCTGGTTGCTATTCTTTTCCCTGAGCTGCAAGTGGTTTGCATGGTGGTTTCTCCCATCATATTTTTATCAGGCATCCTCCAGTAACATTCCTTCATTTGCCCTTTTTTGCCCAGGGTTTTATTTACCTTCTGTATCTGCTCTGGGTCTGCATGATTTGGGGCTGTTGGATTTCTCATAATTGCAAGGTTTGGGTATTATTCTTATTTTAAGGACTGGGTTTTTATCTTACTAAGATGTATGTTTCTCTTTTCTTCCTGCTTTGGACTGTTCATTTTTTAAACTTTCTTTTAATCAAATGAAAGGAATTAAAAATGAGGAGGGAAAGCCCAAGAATTTAAATTCCAGTCTTCTTTCTACCACAAGGAACCAAGAATTCTTTCTATTTAAGACAGTCACAGATTTTATCATTGTGACTGGTTTCCATTAACTTTGTAAGTAGAAAGACATTTAGCAAAGTTGAAAGCTGTCTCTTATGTGATGACAGACTTTGCCTGTTTTAATATTTTTGCTGGTTAACTACCAAATCCCGAGTCTACCACTGTCTACAGCCAACATTTAGTGTTCACTACTCCCCTGGCAAGAAACGTGACTTAGAAATATATCTTCCATACTAAGCTTTTGAAAACGTATAGTATTTTGTGTTAGAAAAACAACAGTTTCAACATGTGAAAGAAATTGCCACAGCAAGGCCTCCCCGAGAGAGAGAAACAGCAAAAAAAAAAAGAGTGCAAAGGGTCAGGCAGAGAGTTCGCTTCAGCAAACACAAGACACAAGAGAGTCTACTTTAATTAATACTAATGCATGCACCTCAAGCAGGATGAACTGCTTATATAGATGGAGAAACTGGTTAATCTAACAATGGTGCCATGTTGGGATGCAGTGATGCCAAGCAGGATTTTGTCTCTGGAAGTCAGGACCCATTTTACTCCTGTTGAAACTCTTGTCATTGCCATCAGTGAGCAGAATGAAGCTCTCATACCCAGTCTGCCGTCTGTTCCCACACCTGGCGTCATGGCCACATGCAACTGATCCCACTCCTCACCTCGCTCAGGGAAATGGGAGCAATGGGAGCTAAAAAATCTGACCAGCTTAGAAGAGACATCCAAATATGTAACGTGCAGTCATTTATTCTTGCATTTATCTCAATGTCTGGCACATTTTGTTCTACAAAAAGAAATAACCCTGGAGATACTCCAATTTATTTAATATTCTTCAATGTAAGCAGTATTGGCTGGATGATGTTGTCCACTCCAAGCATGGATCCAACCAACGGCAGGAATCATAGAATGGTTCAGGTTGGAAGGGACCCTGAAGATCATTGAGTTCCAACCCCCCTGCCATGGGCAGGGACACCTCCCACCAGCCCAGGCTGCTCAAAGCCCCATCCTGCCTGGCCTTAAACACCTCCAGGGATGGGGCCTCAACAACTTCTCTGGGCAACCTGTTCCAGAGCCTTACTTAAAGTGAAAAATTTCTTCCTAATATTTAATCTAAATCTCCCCTCTTCCAGTTTAAAGCCATTCCCCCTCATCCTATCACTACATGTCCTAGTAAAAGGTCCTTCCCCAGCTCTCCTGTAGGCCTCCTTCAGATACTGGAAGACTGCTTTAAGGTCTCTCCGGAGCCTTCTCTTCTCCAGGCTGAACAACCCCAGCTCTCTCAGCCTGACACTGCCAGTCCTGTTCTGCTGCAGTGAGAAAAAGATCACACCTGTCTGGGAGAGTTATGCTGCTAAAAATGGCCACGTAGGTAGAGCTGATGTCCAAACAGCTGCTCCCAGCACAGCTTGTTCAGAGCAACCCAACAGCAAACCACTACTGGTGGCTCCCCTGGTCCTGGATGGCTGCTGAGTGGGAAGCACAGGGGCAGCAATGAAGCTTGCCCGGTCTGCCTGATTGCACAGGGGGTGACTTGAGATCCCTCTTTTCCCACTTGTTTTCCCACTCCACCGAGCAAGGCACACAGGAGGCAAGGCATTTTGAGCTACCCATGAAATGAGGTTTGCTCTTTCTGGCTCTTTCAAACGTTGGCTTCTTGTGCTACAGGGTCCGTCTGGCGCCGCTGAGACATGGGATGTATTCCTTAGGAGCTCAGCAAAGCTACCTTCACCTTCTGCAAACAAGCTGCCTCATGGTTACTAGATGCTGTCAATTTTAGGTTACTGACCAGAGAAGTCAGATTTGGATTGAGGACCGAGAGGAGAGATAAGTTCCTCCAGTGATCCATTTCCTACCTGCCTGGATTTTTCTTCTTACAGTTTTTTGGGAAGGATTTTCTGTTACAAAAGTTCTTCTCTGATGTCCTTCCACACTGCTTCTTTCCTCAGTATCTGAACTTCTGAAAGGCTCCAATATTAGAATAAGTTGCAAAAACAGTCAAAGTGGGGCCCATAAATCAAGCTCAGCAAAATTCTCTTCAAAGGGGCTCCTCGGGAAGGGAACCTCACTCCCTCTTCAAAAGAAGCAGATGCGGTGTCCTGCAGGACAGGGAGGGCCCCGTCCATCGTTGGTGTTATCTGGAGACACGTATCGCTGTACTGATGGCAGGGTCCCTTCCTCCTTTCCCAGCTGCACAACCGCAGGGCAGTCATCCAGCAGGGCTTCCTCCACCGCAGCCTCCCCTTGCCTTGCACCTCGAACTCCCTCCCAAGCCACGCTGAAGGCAGGCTGAAGGCCAGAGACCTGCTGGTAGGAACTGCACACAGCCTCAGGCCGTGCCATCTCCACCTGCCGTGGAGCCGCAGGGCTGAGGCTGCCCGGGACCTGCCGACAGGGATGGCATCCCCAGAACAGCAGGCCAAGAGCTCACACGTGGAGTGTCCTCCAAGCCATAGCCTCCAAGGCTGGAGAGGACTCAGTCAACCTAAACATTATCTAATCCTGCCTGCTCTGCAAAACTGCAGTTTTTACTTTTAATCCTGTGTGTTTTCTTCTATTCAGATACAACTGTTGCTAATTTCATTCTTAGTTTATTATTGGAGAAAGCCTTCCCTATTTAATTACTAGAAACAGAGAATCCGTAATATATTCAAAGCTGTGAAAACTTAATCCTGGATAATTTTTCTCTCTCTGAGAAAAAGTCGCTAGGACTGATCTATTCTTTCAGTCAAGTACACCCATTTAGTTTATTTTTAACATTCCTTTCATTATGTTATGAGCTTCTTAAGGATAATGAAATAATTGCTTGTCTTTTTGATTGATCTTTGTTTTGAAAGGAAACTTTAATAGTGTTATTTCTAGAGCAGGCTTACGGTATAATACAATTAAAGGAAAACATGACATTAAAACACATTAAAGCACATGTTCCAATAATTAGACCTACAATCCTTGTCAGCTACAGCACTGTGCAGAGAGGAGTTTCTGCAAAAAATTTATGAGGGAAGAATTCATATTATTTTGCTTAATAAAGCAAATTTATTAATAATGACATTTATTAACATTGTACAGCTGTAGCAATTGGTGAACAAGCTCCTTCCCCAGACTGTTCTGGAAAGCCGTTCACATGCTACAGAGAATCCCAAATTCTGGCATTTTATTTTGTTACCATGAAAACACGTTAAAAATATGGTAACTTGGGATCCGCTCTAAATTTGTCCCTTGCGTAAGAGTTTGTGGTCTTCATGCATGGGAAATTTGCCTTCATCCCGGATCTTCCTTTGCTAAGAACCCACCACCACCTCTTCTGGTAAGCAGAGAAGCTCTTTGCCCCTGGAGTTTACGGCACCTCTTCAATTCCCTGCTGGCAGGAACAGCACCTGGTTGTGGAGCAGGGCATCTTCCACATCACTTTAGCATGTATGAAAACTGAAAGCAGCCAGATTGCGCAGACCCTGCCTCCCAGGACAATTCTGGATGGGTTCCTGGCTTCTCTATTTCCAGACTATGCTTCAAAGGTATTAGACTAAGTGAAGCGTAGATATAGGGCGCAAGTAGCCACTTGTGATGTTTCACACATCACCAGTCTGTCTTTGGTAGCCAAGCAGTATCTCCCAGATGATAGACCTTTCCTACACTAATTAGCAGTGGGATAGGTCTTTTTCTGGCATAGGTTTGGTGGATTTACTCTCACAGCTTTCTGACCAGATTTGCTCTAAGTCTGGTCACCAGGGAAAAAAAGTAGGTATATATTTCCCGCTTGTTTTTAACAGCTAAAACACGTGTTCAGCCAGAATACACATGGTTAGTTATGAAAGTATTATCTATAGGTATGGGGCACACCACTGTGCATGGGAGATCTTGGAAACAGTGGTACTGGGGAACAATTCTACTATTCTTTTGTTCTTTTCCATGTTAGCATTCCCCATGTCCTCCGTCAGCTTTCCAGGAATGAAAGAACAAATGGAATAAAAAATGAAGAGCTGCAGTTGTATGTATTAACTATAATGCACGGCAGACATTGTGGCTCTGTTTGGGACACTTACTGTGTAGACGAACATATCAAAACATGCTGATTACCTAAGACCTGCCAGGTTGCTTGGAGTATAGAAATATGTTCTTGTTTAGATAACTAAATATCTCTAAAATCACTCATCTCTTAATAATATTCCAAGTCTGTCTCTTGGTCTCTAAAATGAATTGTATTTGCATTCTTGGTAAACTGGATGCTTATGTATTTTAGGAATAATACTTTGTAAAGCTTTTTTTCAGCCAAGAAATGGAAAGAACCCTTGCAGCAAAGCATCACTAGCATATCGGTAGAAAGTTGTACATAGGAGTGCTTTGACAAGCTCTTGGCTCTCAGAAGTAAGAATTTGAATTTGCACAATTCTCTGTATTAGCATATGATGGGGGAAAGTTCAAAACCTGATATAATTGAGTGTCTCTGACGTGTGGATGTGCATGCACGCAAATTAGAAGGAGAAAAAAAAAAAAGGAAGAAAAGAGAAGAGATCCTGAACCTGGATGAACATGCTGTCCGCTTGAAACACAGCTGTGCTGATGATTAGACCGTAAATGAGATAATATAGGCAGGCTATACTAGACTCTATAGGCATGCTATAATAGACTGTATAGGCAGGCACCTCCTGCTCCCACAAAGAATTAAAAGAAGAATTGGGCAGAAGCGCCTTTCATCCTCAGATGATGACCTCATGTCCTGTTAGGACAGTGACTTAAGGGCAAGGCTGTAGCATTGCAATCAAGGATTTCCTAAGATGTATTTTCTTTCCTATCTTCTGTAACCTGATTTCTCAGTAACAAAGCTGAGATCCCAGATAATCAAAATATTCAGGACTTTTTTTTTTTTTTGTCCAGTTGCATTTAATTTACATACTTGGGGTCTGGCAGGGAAGGGCGGAAGGGTGGAAAATTTTCACTTCTTTGAATCCTAGACCCAATAATATTTTCTTCATTTAAGAGCAGTGAAATCACTTAGAGACTGTTAGTTTAGTTGGATTTGTGCTGGACAAACAGCCTGCCCTCTGCCTTGGAGGAAAGGAGAAGTGGGTCTGGGAGCTTCGTGTGGAAGCATAAGGCTCGATCCTCTGATGAGGTTTCAATGATGCTGTGGTGTTTTTTTTTATAGCAGATGAGGATTCACTAAATGGTAACGACTCTTTTTAGCATCCACCCACACGTGGCACTAACAGTGCACAACCACACCAGGAGTTATGCAGTGTCTGACAACGTGATTTGGCAACTTAGGAGGGAAAGTGAAGACACTGAGTGAACCGAGGAGATTTAGGTCATGCTCCATACTTGTCCAAACTGGAATCATGGGTTTAACATTTTTGCTCTTGAGAGGCTGGGCCACTGATTGAAGCTGACCAGCATTGCTTCCGCAATGGGGACGGGATCTTCTGGTCTTATCTGAGAGGTGTCCAGGCTGTAGGTACTGTTAAGGAGCAGTTCAAGCCTGGGACTATCTGGACTTCTGAGTTCATGCTAGGAAAGGACACCATCCTTGTTTTTCAGGATGCCTATGAGCCTGCGTTAGTAAACACAGATGATGGCAATTATGCCTTTGGGAGAATCTTGGCACATTGGGACTGACCGTTTTTCTGATGGAGAACCGAGATAGCAGGAGAAACCTTTATCCTCTGGCTGAACAAGAACATCTTGAATCTGTTTATGTGTATATGAAAAAAATTAATCAAACATCTACGGGCTGGATTCCTCAAGGATGATAAACACTCGGCCGGCTTCAGAATCCTGCACAAAATGTATGGGTTAACCTGGTGAGCCGTTTGACTTGAGATAAACTTGAGGAGCAAGGCTGTGGGGCACATGTAATGAAATGTTATCACAAGGAGAGGTCAAGCCTTTTCTGTGTACAGAGCAGGTACTGAGTCACTCCAGTTTTACCCACTTGGGTGTCTTTCACTTTGTGTTACTAATAAAGCCAATAAAATATTACCCCTCTCTTTGCTTTTATTTGATGTCCCAGAGGTCAGAACCCGATCTCTGCCAAGATGAGTGAGGATCCTGGCTCAGTGGTAGATAACCTCTGAGATTCAGTTTAAGGAGGATTAATAGGGAGGATTAAACACAGAAATCAAGCACTGATTTCTCTGGGAGAGGGGCGGGGGGAAGGTGAGCCCAACCTCGTCTCTGCACAGCTGAAACAGAGGATGGAAGGACATAAAAGTGGTCTGGTTTAGCCTGTGAGGGCAAAACAAGCCCCCATGATTGACCCAGTACCCTATCCCAGCTCCCCTGCAGCTCGGAAGCTGTGGAAGGACACACAGCTTAAGTGAGACAAGTAGCTGGTCAAACATCAGGTTGCTGAATCGTTCTCTCTCACCCCGTCATTGCCTATAGAGCAAGATGCTGATGATAGTTACCTCCCAGGGGATGGATTCAAATCCACCTCCCCAGAGAGATCTGAACCTGCATCTCCCACACCTTGGCTGAGTGCCTTAAATATTTGGTAAAGTATCTGGATATCCTCCGCAGTGTTGTAAACCTAGGCCAAAAATAGTTTCCAGCTGCAACTATATGACTAATTTGACCTGGGACTACTTTTTTTTTTTTTTGGGGGGGGGGGGAGGGACACACAATATTTTATTCACAGAAGAAAAATAATTGCCCTCCCCTATTAAGAAGACAGAAAGGAAGAGGCTCTACTGCTACGGGAAATGAGCCATGAGATCTTGTAGACAAGGTTAGGAAGCTACACTAATAGACACCACTTTTTCCTAAGTTCCAGCTTGAAAAATCCGGAGTTCTCCTCCCTGTCCCCTCTTGCATATAGCCATATACTCACTTACGTATGAGTTTCCAGGATATCTCAAAGTCACTAGCGTATTCTCATAATGTGTGGTAATCACTATATACATTTTATAGCTGTAACCCCTGGGAGTGCAGGTAGACGTCTCAAATACACAATGCCTTTCCAGAAAAAACCTTCTAATTATTTGCCTTCCTACTCCTGTGTACCACAACAGCGGCAGCTTTTGGGGGGGAAGGGAGGAGGGAGCTTGAACTACCAGCTTGGAATATCTTATACCGGTTTCTCAGTGTGTTTATCAATGCACTAGTAGCTTCATATCTTTAGTGAGAAGTTTGTAACACACTTTGTTCTGTGCAACTTCAATGGGCAAAAGTACTGGTCCTAGGTTTTAAAAGGCATTTAAAGTTAGGTTCTTAGGATCATATTTAGGCTTATAAATAAACAATCCCATTTTCACATGTGCTACATTCAGCAGCTTCTCCTAGCTTACGTGGTTGCAGCTGGAAGGCCAACATTTTTGCCCATCAGGATACTTACGCAGGGGCTTGAATGCAGATTTGGGATCGGGATTTGCGAAGGCAGTTAGGTGCTCAGTTTCTATTGAGAAAAGGTTTAGGAATTTCATGAGCATAACTTTTAGGTACCCATTAGGAAAATCTCAGCTTTGCTGTAAATGCCTCCGGATTCCTTAGATTTCATTTATTTGGCAGCCAGGCACCTAGTTCTGTCGTCTGAGCTGAAAGAAATTTGCCGAGTTCGGTATAACTTACGTAGACTTTCTTTGGAAAATAAATAAATCATTCAAATGGAAATACTCAAATAGCTGGGCACATGTCCAGATAGAGTATGCCTAGCTTAGTGGCAAAAAAGTTACGGCACACATCCTGTATTGTCGAGGACACTGAATGTTTTGGCTGCCCTAATAGAAAAACAATAATTCAATCATGTATTATAAAGGAATTTCCTGGAAAAGTTTGGCCCCACTCAATCATCCTATTAGATTTTTCCTTAATGTGGAAGAACGGCACATTAAATTCATTACATACATTAGACCGGCTACATTTATTTCCAGATGGGTTTCCATAACGTGGTTGAAATGCCTAAAAAAAGACATTTTGAAGATGCCTTTATGTGTAACTCATATAGCATAACAACGACACCGTGGTCTCATGCCACTGTATGCCCAGTAATTCTTTCTCGCAGTGGAAGGACACATTTAACACAACTAGCTTTAAGTATTTCATAAATCAATAATAATAGGTCCACAGGGCTAGGATCATTGTTTTATTTTGCTGGCAGGGGCCCACAGGACTCGCATATTATGCAAAGATGAGGGAGGATGTGTGAGGAGATAGTTATGCTAATATATGCCATTTTCCCCCTCCCTCTCTCCTCCCTGGAGTAACTATCTTAACATTACACGTGATGATTTGTCCTCAGCAGTTCCAAATTACCTACACCTGTTGGCTCTGGCACATTAAATAAATACCCAATTATGCATTTCTCTACCCACAGCATGAGGAAAAAGCAGTTCAAAGTGCTCTGCCACAGCCCTACAACCCTCACCGGAGTGTTTTAGATAGCTTTCAGATGGAGAGGAGTTAGATCGATACCAAAGCTTTGGAAAATAGGGTTGCAGAGCAATCTTTAGGCAATTTTAGGGATTTAACTTTCCCAGAATATGGCCTTGCACGCTTGATCCTGGCCAGGGCCTGGGATGGTGTTGTTTGAAAGCCCTGTGCTCCCATCAGATAGCATCTATGATGAGGAGAGACAAGCTCCCTAAGCAAAAGTAATGGAGGTTTGTCACCTCCAGAGATGACACTGCCTTTTCATGCAACGCTCCCTAGAACCCCTTTCCTTAAAGCTCCTCAAAGACCAGAACCTCCCCTGTTTGTGAAGACTGTTCTATATTACCTGACTTTTTCCCAGCCATAGAGCCACAACTGTCAGCAAGGCCCTTGGTGTTCACATGGTACATTTTAATTTCTCAGGGTCCTTTAGATGTTCCCACCTCACAGTCGCCTTCGCATCATCAATCTGCCGTGTGCCTTGCTGCTTCTTTCTGGCTCAGAGACGTGGATGCTGCTGGTTAGCCAAAGCACCACAATCGCTTCCCCTTGGAGTACCAGGGCAGAAGAACAGCACTTTGCGGGGCAGCTGAGATGCTGTACCTGCAGGTGTTCATCTAAACAAGCAGCAGATTATCAACATGCACCTGCCTTTCCTACCTCATCCCATATGGATGGGATGGTGGACCCAAGCCCACCCTGTGACCACCCCCATGTCACCTGTGCCCCTCCAGGGATGCCCATGCCCACCAAGTGCTGCAACACGTGAGTCCAACAGGGCAGCTTCTCAGTAACAGTATCAGAGATCAACACCATTCCTCAGTCATGACCTGCATCTCAACCATCTTGCACCCCCACACCCAGGAATTTTTAAGTAGAAATACTTGATGTGATATTTCAGTTCCTTCCCATCTCATCCAAAGTGGATACAGATGAAGGTAATCATCTTGATAGCAACCTCCATCCTACCTGAGGCTGCTCTGAAGACCCTGTGGAGCTTTTAAGAGCAGTATTAACACAACCGTGTACATGCTGTACGCTGCCCTCTCAGCTGTGCCATCAGCACTGTCACAAGTTAGCAGCAACATGGCCAGGCATAAGGAGAATCTCCCGTGAAACTTATTATTGATTTGTTTGCACTACCAAGTCGTACTATTTTAACTATGTCTCCATCGGGAAAGCAGAACTGACTCTCCAGAGGGAAGATGAGCTGATGGTGGGAGGTTGGTGTACGCTGTTCTGGTGTACAGCACCTTCTCTGCTGCTAACATTGCACACGCTGCAGATGTGCAGGGATGGGCTGGTTGACTATTTCAGTAAAAAATCACCCCTGAACTGAAATTGTATAAAACTGCATGTAGACTAGGCTCCAAAAGGACTCATTCCTATAGTAACCCAAGACACTTAGCTAAAGTCCTTAGTTTTTTGGTCTACACTTTTGCATATAGACAGTGCCCAAACCAGACCAGGACACAGCTGTGGTCACGGAGCAGTTGGCCACACGCAGCTACATTGGCCTGGGTGCTCTTTGGGTGACACTTCACCTATTCTTCTCTGTCAGGATTACCAGATACATGGAAGTTCCACAGCAGAATTCTTGACTGATGCAGATACGGATAGCCGTTAATTACACCTAGCAGGTGACTGCAAACTGTCATTTCAACTGTCCTTGGTGCTGGGAAAGGCTTACTATTTTTGGATCTGTCACAAAAACATTTCAACTTGTTAGTTACAATGCCTCTCTCTGAAAAGAGGCAGAAGGCTCCAGTATTTCAGCGGTGCCAGTGCAAACAGTTTCTTAATCACCTTCACTCAAGTGTCTCCTAATGATACCGCTGGACGCTGCTTTGCACTCCAGTACACGTATGCTGTCACAGATTTTAAAAACATCTACGTCTTATGCATATGTAAATATACCTACTTTGCATTCATGCACGTAATACAGGTATCACTTTCCTAAGTCTATAAGATCTGTAGCTTTGCTGCTGCACATGCATGACTTCTGCATACTTAGAAATTATATCAACAAGATGCACGTGCCAAGATTTTTCAGGAAGGAATCTGAATTGGGTAACAGCTGGCAGACAAGCCAGAAATTGCGATATATGCCCACAAAGTGCTGCTACGTGCACTGGAGCTGTATGGTGTGCTGCTCCCAGTGTGGGCAGCGGGAGCAGGCAGGACGCTTTGTGGTGGCACCCCGGCAGTCCTCCTGCACACCCAGAGTTTTTAAGGAAGGTCCCCTGGGTGTCCCTCTGTACGCTGCTGAGATTTGCCTATAATCTAATTTAACATGTGTTTGGACTGCTTCTGCAGGCTTAGAAAATGTTACAAACCTGCCTATTTGTAAAAACTCTGGGTTGCCTGATGTGCTGAAAACTTGTTAGGTGCCTATAATGCCTTTCCTCTGTCAAACTGAATCCTTTCCCTGTTCACTTCTGCCAGGTTTTCCATAGTCCCAAAGGAGCAAAGTCCTCGTCTATCAGTTCCAAACTGCTAGAGCCGTAAGGTTGAGAATATCACAGTTATTGAAAGCTCAAAACCTATAAATGGCGGGTCTATTTATACTATTTTGTTATGTGGTCTCCTGCTGTGCTGAATCCAGTGTCCCTGCTATTCAAGCCATAGGTCCTTTGTTCTGCACTGATGGAAACAGTTTCATACAATTTCAGATGTCCCACCGGGACAGTTCATTGTGGTTGTTACATTAATCATCTTTTTCTCTGAACTTGCAATGTCCCCAATTCTAGATCCATGTTCGTAGTCACACTCCATCTGTAAATTTGTAAGTTCATAATTTTCTTCACCTTTCTTAACAGGCAAACCCTTCCTTCCTTCCTCATAGTTTATGATATCCAGAGCAAAAATGAGGAATTAAAGATAGAGTTCAACTGGACAGGCCCTCATGAAATCTTTCTGTCTATCAGTTAATTTATATTGTTTATTAAAAAATGGAGAAAACCTGATGAAAAAGTGAAATTATTATTAAGTACACTGTTAAAACTAGGTACATAATTTGTAGCTCTTGCTACAGGGAAGCTTGGCACATTTTTCTACCTTGTACATTTTCCAGTCTTATTTTTCTCCATCACTAACATCCATTGCTGGAGAGCACAGCCTCTCTCTGAATAAAGCTCCACAGACATACTGAGATTATAGACTGTGTTCCGATTTCCCGTATGTTAAAAGAAATACAGTATGATGCCAATTACTTCAGGGGGGAATGACTCTGGATTTATACCACTGTATCTGAGATCATAATTTGACCCCTTGTGAGTAATTGAGGTCATGTGTCTTCCTTTTTAACTTCACCACTGTAATGCCTACGCCTCATGCTGGAGGGTGAGTAGCTTGAACCATCCCAGATGACTGAGTCATGAACATTTTTTCTAGATGAATACATGAGAGTTTATATGAGAGCAAGTAATTGCTCTTCATATGTGCCTGGGATATTATTTCATTAAGCAAACTACTCCCTGTTCACGCAGAAGCCCTAAAGATCAAGCAGCTGCTAGTGCCAAATTAAGTTTTCCTTGGGGTTAGAGCACAAAGTCAAAACTCTTGGGTCCTTTTTCATTAACTTCCTCAATTTGTGACTTTGGACAAACTCCCTGGGATCTCTGTGCTGTGCATCAGTTACCCATCTATAAAGTGGAACGAAAGCTTCCTTTACGAGGGGAAAGAGATGTGAAAGTTAAGCATGTGGGGCCAAATTCTGTCCTCTTACTCATACTGAAACAGTCCCTTGCTCTGTGCTCCTTAACTGTTTGGCTCCATGACATCACCGAGAAAAGCCGGACTCGGTGTAAGTTCATATGTTTACCCCTGGCTCTCCACGTTGGTAAAACTCTGAAATTCTCTGATGAAAGCTGCCCCATAAATACAAAGTGTTCTTGTGACTCAGGTTTGCCCTTTGTTTGGGTACAGATTCAACATCTCACTTCCTTGGCTTATGAGACAGGTTGTTATTACAACGCTCTTTCCTACCTCCTAACACCTACTTAAACAGAAATCACTTCTTCTGCTCTCACATTCCGGGCACGGCAATCTATTTAAACTTTCCTTTTGACATGAAGGAAATCATTAAAATCCACCTCGATCCCTCTCCCCTGAGGGACCGCTGTCTTCTTACACCAAACCTTACATGTAAAGCCTATAGCATGTCTTTAACGTTGCTTTTCTTAGGAAGGACCTCAGCTTTTGAGACTGAGGAGACTTCTCTGAAGCCATGAGCAGCATGGGAGAGCAAGGGCATGGGGGAAAAGAGAAGTCGTCCTCCCCGAGGAGGAGTTTTAATATGCCTGAAGAGAGAATTTAATATGCCTGAAGAGACTGAATTAAGACTTCTGATTGAGGCTTTAGCACCGCGTTGTATAAGTGACACCCTTTTAACATAAAATCACTGTATTGAGGGAAAGCAGGGCATTATCAGCCATGTTTATATAATCAAATCTGAGAACATCTTATATCCATTTCACACATGCATAAGCGGGTACATAGCCTGTAAGGCACTAGAGGTCTGTTTTGCTAAGTTTTCTCTCTACGGTAGTACTTTTCCTCCCTATATGTAATATTTAAGCTATAGTCATCCAGGTTAGTGATAGAAAACTGTTATTTTCAAACTCCCACAGCTGTAGAGGTGGCAGGTTGCATTAGTAGCAGAACAGGGTCAAACAGAATGGCGCTGAGCCCCAGCAGACGCCCATCCAACACCCCCAGTGCACACACGCACCACCCCCCACACACACATCCCGGACACTTCTTACCTTGCCTTGCACAAGCCCGAGGGTCCAGAGCCACCAAACCCAGATGTGTTCCAGACATCTATTAGTGCACAGGCTAAAGAGCATATTTATGATACCACAAATATTTAAGTGTGGTCTCTGCAAGTGGGAGGAGAAACTGCTCTTTCCAAAAGCTTTTGGCCGCAGGATTTCCCTATCTTGCCAGCCTCCATGCGTCCCCCTGAAGCGGTGGGTTTGGTGGGAAGGTCCCAGATAATCATCTGGTATCTTTCATAACGCTCATAAAAAGAGCTGGTGAGAACTCCTTACATATTATCATATGTATTTGAGCTTCCACAGGACAAAGCAACCCTTCCAGGAAAGGAGGCAGAGAGCATGCAGTTGGTGCTACGGCCTTTGGGGAGTCATCTGCCAGGCGATGGAGTGGGGAAGGAAAGCTCCTGCCAATGTGTCTTGGAAAGCTCTGGCCAGCTCCTTCCCTTTTTGCTTTTTTGTTAGGAAAATTCAACTTTACTAGCCTAATATATAGTGTGATTGTGAAATGAAGCTGACGAAAAGACGATTTAAATTTGATATTCAGTCTCCTGGTTTGGACTGATAAATGGCTTTCCTGCAATATGCTGCTTTACAGAACCGTCACCTTTTCCCCTAGCTTGAGCGAGAGCCAAACTGAGCCTCTGCGAAATCAAAATGCTCCAAAGTTTACATCTTCAGCTGAAAACAAGGGATCAGGTTCCCTCTCTCAGGCTGAGAGGTTTCTTACTCTGCCAGTACTTCTTACTCTTTCCTACTGAAACCAATGGGACGACTTGTGGAGTTGAAAGATGTGCTGGGATGGTGTAAAGGTTGCTGGCTTTGGTTCCAAATATCCACTCACCTTGCTTATTTCTGTATTACAAAGCTTCTAACCCTACAGGCACTGCAGTGTTTTGGGACTGAGGTGTTACGGCTGAGCTTTGCTGCCTGCTTGGATCTTTCAGGGTACGAAAAGAAATTCAGGGTCTGGAAGGACAGAGCAACCTTGGCAAAAGGGCATTTTTTTGGGGGGTGGTGGTTCTTTTTTGGTTGATTTTTTTTGGCTTTTCTTCCTCCCTCCAGCCAAACTCCCAGTCGCACTGGCACAGTGAGCTTAAACCCGTCTTAAAAAAGAACGTAGCTTTTCCACGAGCAGAGGAAAAAGATGGATCCCACGTGCGTGGTCTTGCTGCTTCTTTTTCTGAGCAAGGTCAACTGATTAAGTGAAGTATCCGCTCTGTACACCCTCTCTGCTCTTACATGTAAGTACTTCTTTCATTTCCCATGACATTAATACAGCTCTGCATGTAATGCCACTTCCCCATTTCCCTGTGGCATTCATATGGCTTCACACGTAAGGAAACAGGAGGCAAAGAAGAGCTGTGCAGAAGACCTCCATGGCTTATCCTTTAGCTTTCACTGAAACTGGTTGGAAATTTCAGAGAGGAAATCTTCACGCTGGCAAAACACCAGACTGATTAAATCAAAATGAACCTCCCAGCAGAAATCAGACGAGTTTCTCAGGTTTCCGATGAGCTCAGTGGGCTGCTAGGCTGCTGCAGAGCCTGGTGACGGGGAGAGCCCCAGCTCAGTCCCGTTAGATCCACAGCTCCGTTAGATAACTGGGTGTTAGTCACTGCTATCTTTATCTGGCTATGTCACTACAAGGAATTCATCAAGCTGATGTAATCCACACTGCACCAAGCTCCTGGGTTGGGTGAGGAGCCTCTAAGGCCACGCTTTGCTCCTCGTGAGCCTGTAATGGAGCTCAGGAACCCTGGAGCTCAGAAGTCCTCTGCTTTTGAAAATACCTGACCCACCCTGAACAACACCCCACCACAAACCGGTTCACAAGGGGAAGATACTCACTCCACTCACAACACTTCAAGGTGGCAAGGAGGAGCTCAAAGGCAATAGTTTTGGGTTACCTGTAAAAAAATAATTCTACCTTGTATGTAAAATCAACTCTCCAACCCTCTAGCTGTCTGGTCCTGTTCTCCTTTCTCCTCCCAGGCTGTCATCCAGTCATCAAATGGCTTGGGGATCCCTGCTTGCCTAAAGGGGATAAATCTTGGAAGAATCCAATTATTAATCTCTAGAAGTCTCTACTGAGTATGTGTGATTTCTCTTTCAATTTTCTTTCCTAAAAATAGATTAATAGTTTTATCCCCTTGTTTTTCAGCTTGAGGCAGAAAATCTAACAGAAATTTTCAGCTTGAATGATTAAAGTTTGGTGAAGCTATACTGAACGGGAAATAGGACCTTCTCCTGGGAACTGCTGAACAACCTTGGCATGAGGTGGGACTCAAGTGGTGCAGGGTGGACTGGCAGAGTGCTCAGCAGAGCGCTCCTCCGTTTGGGTTGGTGAGTGGTGTCAGACCCTTCAGAGCACTGCATTGAGTATGTAAATGTAGATGATCCGGCCTGATTTCTCAGGAAAGTGAGGCTGATCCTGGTTTCACGATGTTTTCGATGTGATTGTTCCAGTATCTCCTTAGCTTCCCTTTCCTTGCCATAAAACCCCAGTCTCATCCAAATCTTGACATCTTCTCTTTTCCCTCCCCAGTGCCCCATTTCAGCTGTTCCTATCAGATCGCCTCCCTTCTTGTCTGTAGGGAAGCCAGCAGAGCAAAGCAAAGATATCACAGAAAAGAATCTTTTTGTCCTCTCATCTCTGCTACCTCCTTCACTGGTAGCATGGGGGCTGACCTCTTCTCCCTGCTGACAAGTGATAGGACGAGAGGAAATGGGTTCAAGTTATGTCAGACGAGGTTTAGATTAGATATTAGGAAAAATTTTTTCACTGAAAGGGTTATTAAACATTGGAACAGGCTGCCCAGGGAGATGGTGGATTCGCCATCCCTGGAGGTGTTTAAAAAAAGGGTAGGTGTGGTACTTGGGGACATGGTTTAGAAGTGGTTTTGTCAGGGTAGGCTAATGGTTACACTTGATGATCTTAAAGGTCCCTTCTAACCTCAGCGATTCTATGATTCCATGATTGCAAGGCTTCAGAAGCAGACCCACCTCTCACCTGATGTCTATGCAAGTGTCCAACACAGTGGGATGAATCTATAGGGAACTCATCTCTAGTGACCTGAGTGCTTTGTCTCTACTG
Source organism: Charadrius vociferus (assembly GCF_000708025.1). Classification (NCBI taxonomy): domain Eukaryota; kingdom Metazoa; phylum Chordata; class Aves; order Charadriiformes; family Charadriidae; genus Charadrius; species Charadrius vociferus. The sequence goes on along the minus strand of NW_009647731.1, from coordinate 8,548,602 downwards.
CGTTTTAAAATTTATAATACACGGGATCAGTCTTTTACCCCCAAGAAAATAAGCAGATCTGTACTGTTTCCATAGAGGAGGCATGGAAAGAGGGTGGTGATGAGTTGGCCCTTAGCAACCAGCCCCAGGAAAGCACGGAGCAGGGTCCCAGAGCACCCACAGCTGCCTCCTGGGATCCCAGCACCCACATCTGCCTGCCTCTTGGAGACCCCAGCTCATGAGCCCAAGCTCCATGGAGGTGCTCCTGCTCCACGCTGACCTTGATGTGGTGTCATCACTCTAGAAGCTGTAGTTTCTTCTTCTTGATCCCAAGGTCTGTTCCCCAAAGAGAGGAAGATGTCCAGTAGTGCAAGAAAACAGTCTGTGCGTGTGCTCCTTCACAGTTACAGACAAGGTGACAGGCGCGCTACGCTGACTTAGGAAAATGAGCTGACAAGTTCTCATAAACAACAATAATAAGTAAAATAATATTTCATTTTCTCCCAATTAGGAGAGTTTTTGTTTTGCTCCCATAAAAACCTGCTGGCCTTCTGAAATGGATCAGTAGTGACATCCAGTGGCTGCAAACTGAGACAGCTATAGTAATTTTGAGCTGTAACAGAGTGATCTGGATTTACTACTAGGTACACGTATCCTGAAAGTGTTCCATATGCAAAAAACTGTATATAGTTTTGTCGTGGTTTAATCCCAGCCAGGAGCTAGAACCATGCAGCCGCTCACTCACTCCCCCCAGTTACGATGGGAGAGAGAATCAGGAAAGTGAGTAAAACTCATGGTTTGAGATAAGGACGGTTTAATAGGAAGAGCAAAAGCTGCACGCACAAGCAAAGCAAAACGAGGAATTAATTCCCTCCTTCCCATCAGCAGGCAGGTTCAGCCACCTCTGGGAAAGCGGGGCTCTGTCATATGTAATGGTTACTTGGGATAACAAATGCCATCACTCCGAACATCCCCTCCTTCCTTCTTCTTCTTCCAGTTTTATATACTGAGTATGATGTCATATGGCATGGAATAGCCCTTTGGTCAGTTGGGGTCAGTTGTCCCGGCTGTGTCTCCTCCCAACGTTTTGTGCATCCCAGCCTGCTCGCTGGCAGGGTGGTGTGAAGAGCAGAAAGGCCTTGACTGCCTAGAAACAACCAAAAACATCAGCGTGCTACCAATCATCGCTGTTTCTCATCCCAAATCCAAAACATAGCACCACACCAGCTGCTAGCGAGAAAGTCAACTCCATCCCAGCTGAAACCACAACAAGTTTTTATAAGTACCACTGTCCAGGGTGCGAAGAAAAACACCATATCCACTCAAATAATCTTTTTGAGGGCTAGTGCAACAACTTTGTGTCCTTGAAGCTGTTGCTCTGCTCTGACCCACACAATGAAATATGTTCCCTCCCATTGGGGCTGGTCCTTGGAAAAAGCTTAATTCACTCAACCAGATATTTTGAAGTGAGTTAGAGGTAAAGGTCTTACGGAAGAACTTGGGTTTCCTATGCAGGTTGGCAGCTTGTTTTATGAATTTTTTCAAAGGGCTTTGTGTCTCTCAGACGGTTTCTACTTATCTGCTCAGCTTCTGAGGCTTCTTCTGGCAATGCTGCCTGAGCAAAGGGGCTATCTGCACTAAACAGAGTCGTACAGATGTCGTGGTTTGTATGTGATGGGGTGAGGGAACCGCTAATGATGCTTTTTTTAAGGGAAATGTGTATGAAACACGGAGTTTCCTAGCACAGACACTGCTTAAAACTTTCCTAGCATCACTTCCAGAGATTTAGAAATGGCCAGTAGATCCAGGTAGTCCGAGTCCAACTTGGCAATCCTAAAGCACAAGTGATTTTTTCTACGATTTTCTTCCTTTTCTTATCATGTTATGGCATTCCAACCCACAATGTGCTAAATACAGCAAAGCCCATACTTCAAGAGTCCAAATAGCTCCTTGACCTTGTGCAAGCAGACCCAGGAGCGCTGTCTTAGATGGCAGCCACCCTGCTTCGCTTCTTGCTGATCCGGGGTTGCAGGGTGACTTCGCTCCTGACGGGGAACACACACCGGGCCACCGACGAGTGAATCAGCTGGTTTGTATGATTTGGGGAACTTGGAGAAGACCTCGCTTCTCTTTCTCAGCGTGTTAGAAAAATACCGCCCAGCTCAGCATGTGGTCAGGGGAACAGCGCGGCGTGAGCCAGGCACGGAATATTTTTTACTGACTAAACGTGCACTAGGAAACGCTCGGCAATCCCTCCGAGACAATAGGCTTTTCTTTGGTAAAGTGCTGACGCTGTGGCTCCATAAAGTAAATCCTCAGTAAAATACTGTTTCTCACTTGATCTCACTCGCAATTTAAGAAGTTAAATTTACACCCTCTCTGACAGCCGCGTGCCTCTCGCTCAGTTCTAATCTGAAGCGACTGCTGCGGTTCAGTTCAGGGTTGGGAGAGATAATCAAGTTACTGTTGGTTGGAGAGTTACCGTGTGTTCGTTGAGGCTGGGGGTTCAACCACATGCATACTTCTAGACCTTCACAAACACACGGCCAAAATGCATTATCTTAAATCTTTTTCTTTTTTTTGCTGACATTTAAATGAACACATTTTTCCTCAAATGTGTGACAGGCCGAGAGCATCTGGCTCCACTGATGCTCGGTAAGTAACTCATTACACTGCAGGAGCTCACTGGGCTTTGGTAATGCTCTTGCCCTGTTTGTGGCACTGGGGTACTTGATTTGCACTTGAGCCAGGACATTATATTGAGATGCTGGAGCAACAAATTTTGCACAGAGATCCAAACCTTTAATTGACAGCTATGGGAAGTCTTGGAGTAAACCCCCTGCTCATTAGTCATTGTTAGTATTGAGAATATGGATGCTTCAAGGAATGACAAAATGTAGAGAGTGTCAAAACCTATGTATTGAAACTGAAAAGCAGAGGCACAGAAGTCAGCCTTCCAGATCCTGCTGATGCTTTATCTGAGATAGCTGCCTGACAAAACATCCTATTTGCCTGTTTAGGATGGTTGCTTAAGGACATTATGATGACTGATATTTCCAGCATGTCACTTTTTGTTTCGTGATTGTCAGGATGGCTGTCATTTCTCTCCTTCTTCCATTTCCTGTAATGCCTGTTTATTTACTTGGTAATGCTTAGACTTCTTTTGGGACTAAAAGATGCTAAGACTAGAAATAGGGCACAGATGGCAGCAACCTCATATTATTTAATGGTAAAGCACCAAACACATGCAACTATTTATACTCAGCTAGTACTTACTAACAGATCATACTAATTTCTAACAGCAGTATCTCCAGAAAATCTGGATTTTGTTCCTTAAAGAAAATTGTGGGCTGACCTCCCAAAAGACATCCAAGAAACTTACAAATACTGCATCAGTAAAATTACCACCTCTCTTCTGACGTGCTGAAGAGATCAAGAAGCTCATCATTATCTAGAAATCTGATTCCTGCTAAGGGCACAGAAGAGGAAAGTAAGCTGTGACCACCTCCATAGATGCTCTGAGCTACTACTTGTGAGCTACTACCTGGGTATCCCACTGCTATGGGATGTGAAACACCCTGTGAGCCAGGAGAGAGAGAAGAGATTACCACTACCAGATATCAGGATAACATCTGAGAAAAATATCAGGCTGCAATGGAGGAGTTAAAAATTGAAAGCTTTATGTCATCGGCACCACGTTGGGGGACAGAGCAGGTTGGCAGAATGGAAGGAAGAAGGAAATAAGTGAGAATACTGGTCTCTAGCTGAATCTTTATGAGGCAGTATAAGTCTAGCAGGGGTTAATAGAAAGTAATAGGATTAAACTCGGCTGAATTCAGAGCAAAGAGTGAGATTTGCATTCTCAGAAGTTTGAGATTTGGAGGTTTGGCAGTTCACAAAAAAATGAAACCTTAAAAGGAGTGGTTGGAGCATTTATTATTATTATTAATCTTTCAAATCCCTGGCAGCAATATGATTCTTAGGTGACCCACCTGCAGAAGAGGTAATATATAGGGAGGGTGGCTGCTGGCTGAAAAGAAAAAAGGCTGTGGACTGGTCATATAGTGCTGTACTGTCTTGGAGTGCAGCGTATGTCTGCTTGGATGCCTTGGTCTTTCTCCAAGCCTTGAGATTGCTTGCACCATGGGGAAGGAACCATGACACCTACCTGCTGCTGGAGATACAGGGCGTACAGGTTTAGTCCTTACAAGTGTGGAAGAGGGAACCGGGTTGTTTGTATAGCTAGCAACTGTTGGCTGTGTCTCCATTTTAATTTTTTTTTTAATTCCTGTAAAAAAGAAGGTGGAAGACCTTGAGGTTCCTGGAAAGTAAGTTTTGTTGGAGGAAAGTAGTTTTTTTTTTCTTTCCCGACATCCTCCCCCTTCCAAAAAAAAAAAAAAAGTAAATTAATGTTAAAGTGATGCCGAAATTCATTGACATGGCCATCTTGCGTTGAGCATGGTTGAAACAACAAAACTATTGATATCTGGTCTCACATAGGTACTTCAAAGGCAAATACCAGGCCAAAGGAGGGGTGACTGACCCATTGCCTTTTTTCCCCCTACAGGATTTCTTCATCCCTGTGCTGGAAAGCTCTGTCACTTTACACACTGGAAATCCACACAATGTGTAAGGATATACCTTGAGGAGCAAACACGGCAGTGACCCTACATCTGTGCTGCAGTCCACGCAACGGCGCCAACCCAGCATCCAGTGAAGACGTATGAGAAATACAGAGGGACTGATAAGGTACAAAACTCTCTATTAACTTATTCTAAAAAAAAAAATTTAATTGTGCATCTGTCCAGAAAAGTCTCAGCTATTGAGACAACCAGGAAATAGGTTACTTGCTTGCTGGTGGTGTCACCACAAGTGAATCCCCCAAGGGGAGCTGTGGTGACTGGATTCAAAGCCGGTTTTATGTGGACCTCTCCCTGGCTCTTCTGAATGAAGACAAGTGTAACTTTTGTTGGCTATCTTTTCTTTTCTCTCAGCTGTCCTCTTAGGACCTCTCCAGAAAACGGGTCATTGTAGGTTTACTCACCTACAGGTGAAGGAACTCAACTGAGTGGTGGGAAATGTACTCATGCTCTTCAAACACTGTTAAGAAATGAGGGTTGTGCTTGCTGGTGACGGTAGCAGTTGCAATATTAGCCACAGATGAAATAAAAGGCATCCGATGCTGCATATTTTTATGCATGAGGTCAAGTCTCTTTGTACTGGTTCTAGCTCTATGTGGGCTCAATCGGGGGGAAAAAAAGGAAGAAGCTGAAAGTCCTTTTCATTGTAATGAGCGCTTGAGTTTGCCTACACATCTACAAAGCTTTCCTGTTAACATCAATAAGTAGGACTGAAACCAACCATTTAGACAAGATATAATGGCATATTATCGCCTGTGAAGGAATTGCACTTAGGTTTTCCAGTATTCCTCTGGTGCTAGATTTAGCATCACATTACAGGAAGCCTGACTGGACAAACCTTGGCAAGATCTGATGTTCTTTGCTGTTCCGTTTTACAGGCTGACGTGCAGATGCTGATCTGTTTGGAGAAAGTATGGGTTGGTTTTGCATCTTCTGCTCTTCCAAAAGAAATAAGTTTCAGAGCCCTATGTCCTGGAAGAACTGGGATGAAGCTTTGGGCTGTATTTTGTCTCCTCAAGCCAAGATTACTCCTGAATCTCCAGAAGAAGCTGTACAAAGGATCATGTATTTTTATTGTGCTGGTTAGTCAGTGAGGCTTTTAATGCCACAGGAAAGCTGATACAGCTATTAGTCTCTATGTGGTTAACTCCTGAGGCACTTAAGTAATGTCCTGGAGTAATATATTCCAGGCTTAGTTTAAAACAAAACAAGAAAACTCCACCACTCCAATATCCCCAAACAACAACAAAAAAGAAAAAAAAAATCACAACCCCCAGTATCTGTAATATGAGAAGATGGAGTGTTCTCTCCGTTCTTACCTACATGAAAATGTATTTTCTTTGATTATGACCACCCTCTATGTGCTTTTTCATCCACTCAGCCACGTTAGTCTACAGGATCTGTTTAGCAATAGCCTGTTTGGATTTACGTGTCCAGCAAAATCTTGCAAGTTATTCCTTGGCATCCCTACTGCATTTACAAATAACAGGCTGTGTTTTTCAAGTTCTCCACCTTCTTCATCATAGTGCACCAGAACATCCGCACTGTCTGCCAGACCAGCTCAGGACTTAATTTCCTTAGATGAGCTAATCAGCAAACAGGCGCCAGCTAAAGCAGAATGAACCAAGGCAAGCTCAGAAAAGTCAGTGGAAGTTTTCTTCTCAGACAAAAATAAGAAAAAAGAAATGCATGAGATTTATTGAGCATGAAATCTTCAGATGCTAAGGACCAGATATCGCAAATTCTCACCATCCATCACAAATTCTGGACTAGAGAAGCACTAAATACATCAGTGGTATTGCTGAAACTATTAGCAGTTGGGTCCCATGTGTAAGCAGTGGGCTCTGGAAATGAGATGTGCTTGCATGAAGATAAGCATTCCTCAGAAAAAGCTGCGAACCCGAACTCTTAATGGTTACCAAGAATCATTTTGATATTGTTTACCAAAACCCAGTGCTTCTAAATGCTTCTCTATTAGAAAAGGGTACTTTGTATTGTCAGTAAATGGGATAACAAAGATGAGTCACCAAGCCACAGGGAAAGAAAATGTAGCGTGAGCAACCGCAGCATCCTCACTCGCCCTGTGGTCCTTCGATAGAGCATAACACAGTTTCCTGCAGCCGTAGCCTCCAACAAGAGCTATGTATATTCAGCTCACTAGTGCGGATGAGGGTTAAGGGTATTTATTCCAGCTGCCCCAGATGTGCTTACACGACCTATCTAAACAGCTAGTAATTTTAGTAAGTATGTTTATCCTCATCTGAAAGGTGTGACTTTAAGGTTGAAGAGTTAAGCCCCATCTTCTCACAGGATTCAGGTCACAACATATCTTCTGAAGCTATGAAGTGACTCAGCTGAGGTCCGTGGTGAGAGTTAGGACAGGAATCCTGGCATTGCTGTCTAACAGGGCTGTCCTTCTCTCCATGTTTGGTATCCCCTTTGTTATAATACTGTCCTTGAATGTCAAGATAGGACAGATTCAAAGCAAAACCACCCTGGAAGCTGGGTAAGTTGAGCCGAGACACAGAATAACACAGGACAAAACCACTAAGCTAGAACGATGAATAGGGAGGAAGGACAGGGCTGTGCTGCTGAATTCTGACTAAAACCTATTTCAGTAGATAACGCTTGTGTCAAAAAACCCAAAACAACAACAAAAAGAAATGCAAAATGCAAACCAACCACAGATATTACTGCTAACGCTACTAAAAGTTAAAAGTGGGGGAAGTAGAAGGGAAAAGTCGATGGTGTGTGTTAGAGCAGCAATAACTTGTTTTTAAATCCTCACTGCATCTGTGACCTCCTCCTTCACCTAAACTTGAACCTGTGCTTGCTCTTAATGGCACCTATCTTGTGTCAAGTGAACAGTCTCCCCTGGTAAATGCATCTTTCCAATAACAGATGCTACAGAGAAAGTTACTGTAGGAAGGGTCACGCTGATGCTATTAACTGCAGGAAACAAAGAAGAACTCGGCCTTATGGAAAAGCAGTATTTTCACTGTTCTGAGAGGGTTTCACAAACAACTTGGCATATACTTTGAAAGCGTCCTTGACGGTGCCCTTTTAACCAAGGAGAAAGCAGGCGAGCTCACGTTACAGCATCAGATATGCTGAGCAACTGGTGCGGAGGAAGTATTAATGCCCGCAAATCTCCTGTGTAAAATCAAACGCAGACAATTACCTTGGTTATGAACCACGGCGGTGTAACAGGCTTCAGCTAGCAGCCTGTCCAGCTGCTCTTTGGCACGGATCCTGAACAGACCTTGCAGTTGGTTCCTAAATCTTCAGATACTTTCCTCCTCCCCCACCCGCTTGGTTCGTAGCCGTACCGATTCCATTAAGCATTCACGTGGCTGCTGATGGCTGCCCTTTTCCTAGAGATATGGGCAGCTCGGCCAAACTTGCCATCGACAGGCTCTCTCCCAGGCTTTCCCAGGAAAACAGCATAAGATATAAGTGAAAGGGGAACATAGTCCTGAAGAAGAACTTCCTAGACAATCGCCGTTCAGAACAGAGCTGTAATTAGCTGAAGAAATCTGCGCTCCCTTCCTAATAGAAGGGAAAGATAGGAATCCCCAAACATACCAGCTCCCCCCACCCCAGGCAATTCAGTTGCACAAACGCAGCTCTCTGCATCTCTCTGTTAAAGACCTCAGGTCTCCCTTGAAGAGATTTAGCATTGGACAGAGCTCACTCCTTTTACCTATCCATGGACATCCTGTTCTTGACAAGCTCTGTTGTCAAAACCCCACTCATTTTTTTTTCTGCCATCCTTCTTACCATGTAATTTACACGTGTTTACCTGTGGTTCTCCTCCCCTGCCTTTGACATCCTTTGTGCCCAAGCTGCTCCGGAGATCGAGCCGAGGCGTGTGTATATTAATAGAGCAGATAATGGATGAGTACGCTCACACGCTCCCTGGCTTGTGCTCCCTCCAAAGCTCATTTCTGCATGGTACAAACAGTATTGCCAGACTACACTTTAAGCATTTAAGCTAATGAAACAAAAATTAGCATCTCAGAAGTCTATTAAGAAACTTAGGACGTTTGTTTTTGGTTTTTTGTTGGTTGTTTGGGTTTTTTTTACCCAGTATGTGCATCTATATATTATTAATGAAATCCCAGCGTTTGCAGTATGTGCCTCTATTACTCCTATATCACTCCTGTGTACAGCGGTGTATAAATTTTTCCTATTATTGGCCCTTGCTAGTTGTCTCTTAAGAAGTTAACAATGAAAAAGAGCTTTCTGTTCCTTCCAGAAATGAAGCCCCACTACCACACCAAGCCTGGGGCTGAGCTTAGCCCGCTCTCTACCTGTTTTACCTGCCTGAAACCCGCATTACCCCTGTGAACCGCATTGCCTTCTGTAGGGGTGAGAAACCAGGGAAAAGTGACAAGATTACCCTGAGATAACGAAGGAAACGCTGGGTATGAGGAGGTCTGGGAATCCATGCCAGCCTTAACTCGGTCTTTATGCTGGAATCAGTGGGGGACTACAGGTCTGAAGGAGGACTGTGCAGCAAAAAAACCCATGCTGCTTCATTTCTCAGAAAAGCATTATCGTCCTTCCTGCTCCTCCTCCAGAAGCAGCCATTTCTGATCCCCGAGATAAAACCCAACTGTTTTCTGTTGTTCTGCCTGTCTTAACCAAGCTCTGCTCCCGCAGGGATTCCTCCACTGCAGCGCCTGCGGCAATGTCCATGTGGGGTTCGGGAGATGCCTTCCAGCCGCCGCCTCCTCCTCCTCCTCCTCCTCCTCCTCACCATCTTACCTGCTGACTCTGCCTCCCCCAGCCCCGTTGCTGAGCACGAAGCACCTCCCCAGCCTCTTGCTTTCTACCCTTTTCCCACTGCTTGTGTGCTACCAGTTTGGGTGATCTTTGGCCACAACCTGCTCAGGTTTTGCTGGTTAGATCCTTTCTACTCCCATCACCTTCCTCCTCCTCCCAAGAGGAGAGGGAGCTCTTACAGGTTCATTTTCCAGACCAGCTGTGTGCTGATAAATAATTATGCAATATTTAGTGGGTACTTGCTGACTGCAAAGGAAAGCAAGCCTGCAGTGATCTCTGGAAAAACAAGGCAGGGATCATCTTTTCAAGCCCCGACAAAGGAGTTTTGTTGGATGACTAGCTCACGGCAGCATCTGCAGTGGAAACAGTTAATAGTTGTATTTAAAAAAACATGAACGTGAGACTAAGGTAGAACATTTAAAAATAACTGTTCTTAATGTTGCTACGGAGACCTTTATTACAGCCACCGTACGTGATGTGCATTGATTATATTCCACGTAGGTAACAATTCTCTCTCAGACTGGTAGAAGCTGACAATACTCCCACTTGTACGAGATGGTATGTAGGAGCGTACAGGTTGTGGGACTGCACAACAGTTGAGAGGAGGTTTACTTGGTTTTTCAGCTCTTAAAAATTTATAAATGTGCAGTTTTAGTCCCGCACTAACAGTTTTTCGCCCTTGTAGATATCCCTTGTTTAATACATTCTGCCTTTTCTAAAGCAGAAGTGCTCAGGATCATTGTAATTGGGGTGATAAACGCAGCAATCCTATTATAAAAATAAGGGCTAACATTCATAAGGCTGGCAGTGCATGCATCCGGACCTCCCTCTGTTAAATCTGAGTCGTTTCAACACATGGCATTCAAACAAAAACTGTATTGACCGCATTAAAGTTTTTATTTGTCTTTAAGCCTAGTTGATTGGGTCACAGTACTAAAGGCAGAAAAAGTATCGCTGGTGCTCGTGTCGTTACACGGGCTGCTTTTTTTAAAATGCTTTTGAGAAAACATTGCTGATCAAAAGTGGTTAAGTTAAAATCTTGGCATAAAACCTTCAAGTTTTCATTACCATATTCTAAGCTTTACCCATTCCAATAAAAATAACAGTATTTGGAAACGTAGCCCTCACAGAACTTCAGTTTCGCTTTTTATATGACAGTTTTCATCTTCCTGTCTTTTTTTTTTTTTTTTTTTAATATTGACTCGGATTAAATAACCTTGTACGGATGACAAAAAATTATTCAGGAAGCCAAGCTTCTTTAGGGCTTATTTCAGAGAAGTTTTAAATTTCACATCGAAAATATTTACTTCAGTTTTTCCATTTGTTAGATGGAGAGCTCAATAAGTAAATTCAAATAGAAGTGTATAGGCTGCATTTCAGGCAACTGTGGTTTTAGAGACATGCTTCCAAAATTATTGGAATAACTGAAAAGCTGTAGGCTGGTAGTGGGAGGAATTCCTAATCTGCTGTGATACTGAGGACAACAGACAAGTTCCTCACTGTTTTTAGCCCGCAGACTAGAATTTCACCTTCTCAGTCAATCCAGTATCCTCAGCATCACTGGGTGACCGGGAAAAAAGAACAGAAATTGAAGAGAACCAAGACTGTATGGATACCTATGAATTTTGCCTTCTGGCTTAATGAAGCTACAAGAGTACAGTTTGCCTGAAAATGAAGAAATTATTCTTCAGTTAAGAGGGATTTAATTTTTCCCTGTCAGTAGTTTGGAAGTGAACATGAAGAACACTGATTTAGATCACATTTCTGCCAGAGATTTTTATCTATTTTTACTGATTATCCAAATATTACAACAACACCCTGCCGCTCATACTTTTCCTAATTATTTTTCTTAATTCTTTTTGATATTTTCCTTGTGTAGGCAGTTCACTTAGCCCATTCCCCTGCAGTGTCTTATGCACAAATGAGGTTGAAAGTGTGAAAAAGTTATGGCCCAGCCTCACTGTCAAAGGATAAGTCCAGATCTCTCTGTTACTACAGAGATAATACAGTTTTCCAACTTGCAAAATACTTGTGAAACTACGAGTTGCTTCTGTCCTTTCAAATGTGACTTTTTGAGTGTGAAACATGAGGTCGTGTTTCTGGGTGAATTTAAATTTGGCTGGTGTTTGCCTTGCTCTGAGCAGACTCGGAACAGAAGCAGCGCAGACAGCGTAGTATGAAACCAGACTATTAAATGAACTCTAAAGGGAGAAAGACAGGGATTGTAATGTTATGCTTTCTCAGCTGAAAAGTGTTACTAATGGTATTTACAGAGATTTCGGTGATATAGCTATTTGTCTTACATAGTTGAACAGAGTAACTTATGTTATTACAAATATGTAGTCCAGATTGATATGTATATGTATTACACATGCATACATACGTATATGTATTCCAATATGTAGTCCAGATATGTGTGCAATGTCATTATTTGTCATTAAACATAGTCTTCATGCCATCTTTACATGTGTAAAGATAAGCCACGGGAGCCCGCATGGATCTTTTCACTTTTTGAGTGTAGAAGCATCAACACAGGCATAGGAAGGCTGTTGTGAAAACCTCTTAGTAGGAAGGTGCAGAAATGAGAATAGGTGAGTGTCTCTGTTTATCTTTCGCGAGCTTCCCGCCAATACGAGAGACCACGCCACAAAAAGCCAATCTACTTTTCCATCCTCCAATGGCCTCGAGTTCATACAAGGAACGGAGCTGAAGTGGCCATCATCTTCCAGCTTGGTGGTGGGAACTGAGGAAACTGTTCCTTTACTTAGTGCTTGTCAGACTCATATCTAAAAGAGATATTCCCCCCCTCTCCCCCCCCCCGCCCCAGTTTTATTTAAATCAAAATGCCCAGTCTAGCTTCGACTGCCTGGATACAAGTTAATTTTCATTTTAGTTTAAACAGTTGGGTTGGGAGGAGGGGGGGCTGACAAAACAGGAGGGAAAAATGAAGGGATCTCTTCAGGCATTTGTGAGAGGTTCAGCTCTGTAAACACACTTACGTATGCTTAGACGGACAGCTTTTAGGTACAGCCCTGCGGGGATGCCTGTGAGCACTGAGAAGCCCGAGGAGCCCCGGCACGGCACTTACACAGACACGCCTGCCCACCGCACTGACACAGCCCAAACCTCCTCCGCAGTGTGAGTAGATGAGCTGACTAGTAAAGCCCTATTTTTCCATTTTAGTGGCTTGATAGCACGTATGAAACTTAAGAGACAGCCAGAGAGGCAAAGGTGAATAACAGAGAAATCTCAGAATCTTCCTTTTCCAAGAAACCTCATGGATCCAGGCTAAAATTTCTGAGATACTCCTTCCGGCTTGGAGAATTGGGGCAGCTTCCCTCAAATCTCCCCCTGTCCCCTTATTTAGTTTTTCTTGCCAGCTGAGCCAGTGTCAGGCTCCACGGGAGCCGCGAGCAGCTACAGAAACCCAAGACCTGCCACGGCATGTCACTGATCCCAGGACTGTAGCTGGTGAAATTGGATTACCGACTATTTGCACAAGTAAGCACTCTCCCGAGACCAGGGCACGGATCTCGGGCTTGGATTGTTGGAGAGCCAGGAGGTTCTTTCCCATACCCCAGCTCCCCGTGCAACCCTTCCGCGGCCCCCCTCCCTTTTTTTTCGCCGTGGCCTGATTTGGCCGAGCTTATCTGGAGGCTACCGAGACAGAGCAGACATCCCGCGAGCGGCTGCTGCCGGGACCCGAGGCAGAAACCTCAGCCCAAGAAACCACCCACCTGCGGACCCATGCAGGGAATTACACTTTTAATGAAGGGCAAGCGAGGCACAAAGCCTCACAGGGACCCTCATCTCAAAAAGTACGTTCATGCCTGAAGTGGGTATTAACTCTTTAGCCATTGAACCCTTATACAAACTCAAAATTGCTTTTTAATGCAGTTTCTTGAAGCCTCTCCATCAGCCAGAGGCTGCTTCGGACTAATCCAGGAAGCGAGCCAAGGATTAAAAAAAAAATAATAATGTGAGGTTGTGGAACATCTAAAACATATTGATCATAGCGTAATTATACTCAAAATGTATTAGGGGAAGTAGCTAAAACAATCTCCGCTCTGAGAAAGATGATTTGGGAGCGTGCAAGAAGGCCTCGGGGAAGCTGCCTGCAGTTCTTATGAAGGATGGTGAATCTGCTCCAGAGTATGTAAGGAAAAGGTTCTTGAGTGAAGGCTAAATGACAAATGTAATAATAGCTACCCCAAACATATCACTTGCTACAGCTTAAGCAAGCTAGCATTTGCATGAATACCAGAAGTCAGTGAAGCAAACGCAGTAAGAAGCAAAATATGTGTGACAAACCCCACTTGCGTCTGCGATTTAAAGAACAGTTCCTGGACTTAAGACATACCAGCAGGCAGGGAATAAAGGAAATCTTCCGTTTGCCTTGGATACTGGTAATATAAAAAAGCCTGAATTTGTTATATTTACATTTAAAATGGCTTTTTTTAAAAAAAAAAAATCTTGGAAAAGTTATCTCAGTGTTACAGCTCCTAAGTGGAGGATCTTGTTTCACAACATAATAAAAGCCAGGGAGAGAGTAACAGAATCCCTAATTAAAAGACAAGCTACTTTAAGCTTGAACATGAGCCTCTTGAAGTAAGTACCCAAAGCACCTTTACATCCAAAACATTAAGCTCTTGATTAAACAAGCAGAACATACTTTTGATGATAATTAAAGATGAGCTTCAGTCAAAATACTGGATTTGTATTTGGGCCAAACCAAACCTTGGATGCAAACCCTCACTCTCTTTTTGTTTTGACACAGTCTGATCCAAACTGTTTGGGCTGTAAGCCACTATAACTAACCAACTCAAGTGCTTTACTTGTTGCACGTACAATTGCAAAGCTGTTCATAACCAAACGGAGTATCCCTGTTGTGGGACAGATCATATTAGATTGGTAAACTGAGCCACAAAGTTAAAAGCCTCTATTTTTCTCAGAAGTGAATATCAATTTGGGGCATCTTCATCTTTGGGCAGAAAATACAGATGTCTTTTTTTTTTTTCCCTGCCAGTGCACACAGTGGTCATAATTCCAAAGTAAATTCTGCAGTTTCTCATTAGCTCTGAAAATTGAGGTTTAGGTGTCTCAGGTAGGATCCAACCAACAAGCAACATTTAAAGTGCCTGCCAACCTGGAAAACATGGGTCTAACATCTTTTTCTGAATTCATACGGGAAGTCATTCCTAGAGTAGGAATAAAACCCCCTAAAATTCTCAGTTGCCTACCTTTAAAATAACTAAAAATTGGAGAGTCGGATTTTTTAGTAGAATAAATGGACGCATTCAACTCAGTGGATCCAACAATTTATGATCCACAGGTGGTTCTCTGCAGAACTAATGCAGCCTAAGTATGATTGGGTCACCCAAACCATATTTTTTTCCTCCACTTCTGAGTGGAGGAGCTTAGCTCACGACAATGAAAACATAGAATGGTTTAGGTTGGAAGCGACCTTAAAGATCATCTAGTTCCAACCTCTCCCACTACACCAGGCTGCTCAAAGCCCTATCCAGCCTGGCCTTGTGCACCAGGGATGGTGCCTCAACAACTTCTCTTCAACACCAAATCCCTCTTCTACTTGCGGGATTTGGAAATGAATACTGACCTACAAGAGATGGACCATCCTCAGTGCAAGGAATGGGCTCAGGGGGGTCACAACAGATGAGCTCCTCCAGGTGAGCTGAACAGAAGGGACCAGCTGGAGGTGGGGTGAACCCTTTCTGCCACCACCGGGAGCAAAGTCATACCGCAACCTGCCTCTTTAACAGCAGAATTAAAAAAAAAAAAAAAAAGGGAATTGGGAATTTAAGGAATTCAGATTATTCAAAGGAAACTTAACATGCTTTAAAGCCTCAGTGCCTTTAATGAGGTTTATTCCAAAAAAAGGTAGGATCACCTGACAATAACATGACATTGTGCCTGGCAGAGTTCAGAACTAGAACTAGAAGCAGTCCTGATCACTGTATTTCTTTTTAGACGCTCTCTATGCAGTGTATCCCCTCTGAAATCGTAGATGCCTGAGGACAGTGAAAGGAAAAGGACACCTCCCAGCAGTCTGTCACCAGCGTAACATCCAGCAATCTTTGTATTTAATAGCCTTCAATGGATTTTTTTTTTCCTCTTGAATTTACCTCAGCACTTTCTAAATCCTGTTTCACGCAACACCATGAGAATGATTTTGGTCTCTAAGACGTGTAATACAAAAACAATAGGAGGCTCAGGAAAGAATGAAATAATTTTGCCAACAGATATTACAAAAGCAGGCAACGACTCCAGTCCAGCGATGAAGAAAATTACTAAAACCACTCATTACAAAACAACCCAGCACTTCCCGCTTTGAAGAATAATCTGTTAAGATTACTTTGCAGCGTTGTAAAAAACAACCCACCTGTAATCGCTTTTCTAAGCTTGTGATATGGATGTTCCTTTCCTTGGTGCCATGATGTGAACTTTAAAGTGTGCCTCTTCAACTGGTCCTCCTGTCACAAAAATGCTCCTAAACCCAAAGATCCTTGGACCAGTTGTGAGATGAGATGAATCAAGACAAATCTTCCCAGGGTGTCACTACTCTTTGCTTAGAACAGGAGAATTGGCTCAAACACATGTCCCTTTTGTGAATTTATGATATGTGTTCTCTATTAAATTACTGGGCCCTATCTATTTTGCAATCTTTGTGCACTAGCACTGTTGCAATCTCCTGCAAAGTGTTGAAAATTGGTTTTGAAGTTCTAGACTTACAGGTTTGTTGCTGTAATGTCCTACATTGATTTGCAAGACAAGAGTATTTGCGTTGTTTAAATACAGGTGAAACATCCCTTTTAATAAACTTGCTTCTAGTACTTTAAAAAAAAATAAATACATATAGGGTCTTTTGTCTTTTTTCACTATTTTTTTGCGCACTTCTTGAATCCTATTTAATAATTTCCAGCTGTTCAAAGTGTAAGTCATTGATTATATTCTACAGTTTTACAATGCTCTTTGTAACCAGGGTGGAAATTGGTGAGATTGCATACACCTTTTTATTTATCCAGAATTCCAGAAAATGCAAAGAGCAACTTCCAAATCGAAGCCGAAGTAACATATGGTCTTAAAGGCCCCTTTTAGATGGTATTAAGATGAATCTTTTTTTTTTTCTCCTCTACCTGACAAATTTAGATAATTTTCTTTTCTCTTATTTCAATCCTATTTTCTGTTATAGAACACTTTTTGCACATCCTTTTTGTATTCATGTTAACACATTTGCCACTACTTGCCTTTATTCTTTCCTCCTCATTGAAAATGCTAAAACACTCCCGATTCTTGCTTCACAACGTGTCTTTAAGATAACATGGCTCCTGTTGAAAACATTCCTGGGAGAGGAAAAAGCGATTACTGAGCTGAACATTTCAGAGGCTCTTAAGCTGCCGTCAGGTGCACAAAATGTGCCAAATTTCCTATTCTGCCTGTTTAACAGAAGAAAATACTCAATTGAGACATCTGCAACGTGACTTTTTTTTTTCCTCCTGCTGCTCCCCCTGACCCAAAACCAATGCTGCTATTGGCTTTCTGAATACATTACTCCTTATCTGAAAAGCCATTTAGTTGCAAATCCAAAACCTTTCCATTCTTACCGCGTATGCCTGTATTAGCCATGCTAAAGGCCCGTAACAGAGCAGCTCAAATGTTGGACTAATGACCTCGCTGGTATTTCTATAGAAATGCTCTGTTAAACACCCAGGCATTTCAACTTTCAGTCACAAGACCTATAAAAAATTCATACTCTGAATCTCTCGTTTCAAACCACAGTGCTGCATCATTAAGAGCTTTTCAATGCTTCCACCCCACACATTTTACGAAGGGGGAGGGGGAAGAGGACTTTTATCTCCCTGGCATTTATTTTTCACATTTTCTTCTCCTCTTGTTTGCATTTTTAAGAAGTTCTGGAGGTTGGCAAAAAAAAAGCAACCAACAATGCGAGTCTGAGTGTTCTTTTATTCTATTAAATTAACATTATCCAAGAACCTTTTAGCTATATATTTAACTAAAAATGAAAACAGGTGTAAAAACCAAGTTTTAGCATTTAAGTAACTTTCATCTTAATTGTGTCTGTCTTTCTATAAAACTTCTATTTCACGATTGAAAGAAAAGACTATCCCTGACACAGGGAAGCACCTGGAAAAACAATGTGCAGCTGTCATAGTACATTCTCCAGCAGCACATACAGCTTTGATCTGGCCTTTAAATGAGTCTGCCGAATTAGAATAACAGTTACTGTGGCAGTACATTGATATTTTCCAGTCAAACTATGGTTATACTAAATTATACTCCTGTACAACAAATTTGAATACAAGGGGTCATCTGGTTTAGTCTCTCAACATGTTCAAAACGACTCTTTCTGGAGTCTCCGCAGACGTTCTTCCCATTCACTGTAGCCCTGCCTCACGTCATGTTTCTTCTTTCCATCCTTGCTCATTGCTTTTAAAGCCATTTTTATAAACGTCCATTCTTCCTGCCACTCGCCCTGCCTCCTGCACAGACTGCCTCCCCTGAAAGGGCTGTGCACGCTCTGGGAGGCGAGATGCCCTCCTCTCCTTACCCCCTCCAACTTCAGCGAAGCCATAGTCTGTCCTACAACGAAACCGCTGCCCGTGACCATCGCAGTAGTTCAACCCTACACACCAGCCAACAGCGCGCTCATGCACGCCACAGGCTGAAATACCGTGACTTTGTGCAAAATTCGCAGCTTTCTTTTCTTCAGATTCCTTTCCTCCATACGTTTGGTTGGGGTTTTTTTATGCCATTTATTCAGTGACAGCTTTTAAGCATCGGTAAATAGTTGACAAGGACGGAAACAGGCTTACATCTTATCACGAGTAACAGCAGAGCTTGATAAAATATCATCTAGGTAGTATTTTCAAAACATGCTAAAAGCATCTCTCATCAGCAGGTAACACAGAAGAAGCTCTAGGAGGTCACAGAACTCCCACGAAAACAGATGTTGTCGCTTTGCCCCTCCACACAGCGATCTGACTGAAACAATCGGCATCCCCCTGCCGATGTCTGAAGAGAATAAACGCCCTTTCCCTCTCACCGCTCCTCCTACGGAACGAAGGGCAACCAAGTGCCCCACGAAACCGGGCAGCCTCCTGCAAGCGGGACGTTTTCCCGGGAGCGGGCCGCTGAGGAGACCCGGAGGAGTTCGCCGGGGGAAGGTGGGGGGGGTGTCCCCGGTGTCTCCTCTTCCCGCCCTCCCTTACCCCCCCTCAGCTCTACCCTCAGCCCCCCCAGCTCCCCTCAGCC
>NW_009647731.1:8494189-8529441 GCF_000708025.1 Charadrius vociferus | reverse complement strand
TCCCGCCGCCGCCCCGGGCCCGGAGCCCAGCGCCAGGCAGCCGCCGCAGCAGCAGCAGCCAGAGCCCCCTCCGGCCCTCTCCTCCCGCGAGGAGACGTGCTACTTCCTCAATGCTATCTTCCTCTTCCTCTTCAGGGAGCTCAGGGACACGGCCTTGGTCAGGAACTGGGTCACCAAGAAGATCAAGGTGGAGTTTGAGGAGCTGCTCCAGGCCAAGATGACGGGGAAGGTGCTGGAGGGGCTCAGCCTCAGGGACGTCTCTCTTGGCAACGTCCTGCCCATCTTCAAAGCTGTCAAGCTTATTCGACCGGTGGTCTGCAACGAAGAGGGCTGCCCCGAGGAGCTGGGCTTTGAGGTAGACCTGGAGTACAACGGTGGCTTCCACTTGGCCATCGATGCTGACCTGGTCTTTGGCAAGTCGGCCTACCTCTTTGTCAAGATCTCCCAGGTGACGGGGAAGCTGAAGCTGGTCTTCACGCGCCTGCCCTTCACGCACTGGTCCTTCTCTTTTATGGATGACCCTGTGATACTCTTTGAAGTGAAGTCGCAGTTTGAAGGGAGGCCTATGCCTCAGCTTACTTCCATCATTGTGAACCAGTTCAAGAAAGTTATTAAGCGCAAGCACACCTTACCCAATTATAAAATCAGGTAAAATGTCTTGTGTCCTCAATGTTACTTTGGGTGGGAGGCATTAGAATTGCTGTTTTGCTCTTCATAAGTAAAAAGAGATTTCTGTTGGCCCTTCTACAGTAGAGATACTTGTACATTGCTTGTCTGATATCAAAAGTTTTCCAGGAAGGTAAGCATCCTTTTCCGTCTATAATAGGCGAAGAAACCATTGCACAGTGAGATTGTGACATGCCCTGAGGTACATGTAACTATGTGGCAGAATTAGCAGGTATCAAAACCAGTTTGGGATCCTATCAGGCATCCAACGGCAGGACCATGATATCTTTCTTTGGAAAAGGTAGAAGGATGGCTCTGTGGACAGCGTGTGGGTTTGGTGTGTCCTTCTCCCAAGCCTCTGCCACTGGTGGGCCGCCTGGGCAAGCCTTGTGGCTTATGCTTACCTTTAGAGGCAAGGTGGTTGTTGCTTAATGTGAGACAGGATAAAGTTCATGCTCGGGAATATTTTTGAGATCCTGTGATAGATGGTGTTCTCTTCGTTTCTGGTTTGCTGAATTTCTTCAGTAACTGGGGAAATCTGAAAGCTGATAAGAGAAGTGTTGCCACTATTGTGGTAAGTAAAATTTTGGGGGACTTCTTTGGGGTTTTTGGTCTTTTATTGTAGGAGAGTATGTTTTCTCTTACACACTGCAGCACAGACTGCATTATTTAGTGAATATATAGTGATATTTTTGTAGCAGAAGTGGCAAGTGGCATCTCTACTTTGATTCCACCCTCGTTTCTGGTTAAAAGATATTGAATGTCTTACCATTATTCAGGTACTATGTTCCCTTTCTGTCATCTGTCTTACTACTCTTAGGGTACTATTGTTTTCTTTCTTTTGTTTATTCTTTGTAGCTTATGTTTTGTGTTAAGTAAGGATTTTTGTTTTGTTTACCACATTCTTCTGCAATAAGCCTTTTCTTTGAAATTCATCAGAGATGAGTAACTGAAAATGCCTATTTGAACTCTGAAGTGTAATTAGCTTTGCAGTGATGTAACTTTTAAAGACGTTTCAGCCAGTTCTTCTACAATGGAATTTAGAGGAGTTCTCATAAAAGTGGATGTGTAAAATATACAAGATTTGGAAAGCCCTGACAGGGCAATAAGTAGTTTCTTTGAGTAATGTGGTGGTACTTTCAAATGTAGAAGTACTGAATTGCTCTCCAGAAGAGAGCAATCCCTGGACAGCAGGGAAGCTGTCAAGAGCTGTTGGAAAGAGACTGAAGCTGTTAACTGTGGAGAAGAGCCCGAAGGAGAGCACAGTCGTGGTGCAGAATGAGCACTCTTGGTATACTTAGAAAGAGCAAGTAGAGCAAATGATTTCTACGCTCTCTAGACAAGTTTTTAGGGTGCCTGTGGAACCAATGGTTACGTGCTCCTCTCCTTTGGCAGAGGAAGACAGACATACTCATTTTTCCTCTGGGTGATGCACCTGGGCAGTAGGGTGCTCTCATCATTTAGTTAAGAGGTAATGAATTTTTCACATATTTCTCAAACTTTCTGTGCAAGAAAGAATGTATGAGGCACGTGTGAGCCACTGACGTGTTAAAGGGACTGGAGGGGAAAATAAGGAAAGAAACAGAGTGCAGTGTTTGGGACAGAAATGGTCAGAAGTATAAGGGTAAAAGGTAATTGACACTGAGAACAATATAGGAAGCATAAATTATTATAGAACTAAGAAGAATGAACTGTTAATTTAAAGTGCTCTCTGTAAGTTATAAGGAGTTGGGAATTTGTGAATGCTTGAGAGGGAAATGCAGTATGATAGGTGGTTTTCACACTAGATATTAGGCTGGTAGCACAGGAGGCAGATGTTCAGTGAAACAGTATCCAGCCCTGTATATGGTGCTTTTGACCTTTACATTTTATGCAATGTTCTGAATATGTCATTCTGACCCCCTGTGTTGTGAAGGGGGAAGGCAGGACACTAAGCTTAATGCGCATTAATGAAATTGTCTTAAGGAAGGAAGATTGGGTCATTGGTGTCCTAACTGTCTAGAACTTTGCCTTAAAGGTGCAAGTGGGAACGCAGACCCCTGCATGGGAATCTTTAGCATTCTGTGAACCTCTAGCCATCTCCAGTTGCCCAAGGTTTTGTAGAACACAGCCTGAAAACATATTCTCCACCAGTGTGTCTCAGACGAGTTTGTGCAGGTAGATCCCTAGACAGCAAAACTTGGTAACAGCTGAGCAGTAACAATACGCTCTTACGTGTTGGCATAGTTGAGATTTGAGACATTATGGTTTAGATGCTATGGAGAACTGATTTGGGAAATGAAGCCCCCTGCTAATAAGATGCAAAATTTAGCATTTTTAGTAGAATTTTTAAGAATACATTGGCTTGGGATTGTGGTATGTTAATATATTCCTTAGCAAAGAATGTATAGGAAGAAGGCAGGAGAGTTTTGCAACTGCTTAATAACCTGTTACCTTACTTAAAGCTTGATTTCTCATCTACAGGGAATGTGCTTATCCTCTCTCCATTTTTTTCCGATGGCCTATGTGCCTTTTGTACCTAGTCAGTATTTGCTTCTGTGTGTAGTTCAAAACCTTTTTGATGTCTTCCTGAAGTAACTCAAGTAACTTTGTAAATAAATCTTTGAACAGCAGTAATTACAACCTTGTAAACAAAAGCACTTGGAGTGTGAGGAGTTCTCTTTTCAACTGGTTAAAAGGGGCACTTTGTTACCCTGCTAGCTTCCAGATTGAAGTCCACAAAGGAGTTTTATCTTGTTTCAAGATGCTAAGTAGTATTAAAAATTAAAATAGACCATTTGCTTTGTCTTTAGAAGTTGCCTAATACAAGAGGTTATTGCGTGGTAGCAAATGGCATAAGAGAACTTTTGCCAATAGTTGATTTTGAATATCCAATAACCAGGTTTTGTGTAAAGTAGGCCCCCTTTCGTGTTATTTAATTGTAAAATACTGCATTAAAAAATGTGTTGTCTTCACACTTGTACTGTTTGTTGCTACAGCCAAACTACTACACGCATACTTTGCATTTTTTCCAGTTATGTAAAAAAGACTTCATGCAGCAAAGCAGTGATAAGTAAGATCATCTTCTTTTGTATCATCCATTGCAAGGAGTAACTTTGTGGGATGTGCATAACTGTGGCTTGAAAGCGGAAGAATGCATCTTGCATTCCTGATGTGCTCTTAAGTGTCTATGAGGGGAGGCAATGTAGACTAGTAAGTGCGTTTTAAAGTTTGCCTAGCATTTTATGTACAATTTGCTCCATGAAAGCAATTGTCTACTAATTGAAAAAGGAGGGTTGCACTTTATGTCTAAACAAGTAAGTAGTAATTTGTGTTTTGTTCTAATGCTGTGTAATCACTTTTCTTTGGCTCTTTACAAAATGTTTGTGTCTGGCAAAACACCCTATTTTGAAGCTGCTTTGCTGTTGAATTGCAATCGCTATCTCATATAGTAGAATTTGGTTAAATCTCTGGAAGCAGGGCTGCTGGTAAAATTCAGTGGATGGTAGGCTTTTTTTTTTGGTCACTAATAAAGGATCTGTACAATTCAATTGTTAGTAGCAAGAGTTATTACTATTTTATAGCTAACTAATCTTAATGATATGTGTTGTTGCTTTGTTCAGCTTTTCTGAAAACATTGTGGTCTGTCAAAATTTTCTTGTTCAGAGGTGGGGAAGATCTAAAATGACAATTTATTTTTTTCTTCTCCAATATACATAAGTTCTGGTGCACTCTTGAGAAAGTAGATAACTGAGTCAAGATTTTTTTTTTATATAACTAGCCCTAACCTCAGTAAGGTAACAAAGAATTGTAGGGATCATTTATTTGGCTCTACGTACTCCATAACTCTAGTTTGACTTGGATTAACTGCTAAGTTATACCTTTATTAGTTCTGAGACAAGTTGGTGAGTGGGTGAAGCTTGAGAATGCGCATGGAAAGCCTTGACTTCCGCGCTGGTTGGTTGTGATGTCAACTATTGGTGTTCTGCAGGGCAGCCACTGACCCACCAGCTGTGTCTTGCTGTCCCAAAATCTCTAATGGTGGCACTCTCAGGAACCATATTCAGTTAATCTTGCCTGTTGGCGTAGCTTGACTTGACACTGTATATTTCATGTAGGTTTCTTTTCCTAGAACAGGATGGTAGATACTAATTATCGGCACAAAGTGGAGTTTATCTAGGGCCTGAATCCAACCTTTGGTTTTCCTTTGTATACATTCAATCAATTCTTTAAAAGTAGTACTTTTAATTTTCTATATCGTGTCCTTTTAATAGTAGGATAAGGTGGTCAACACGAAGCTGTAGTTACTAGCATTTGCCATAGCGTGTTTAGTATTCAGAGGCACATAGTAAGGACTGTTTCAGATGTCTGTCCCCTTGCTCGCTTGTGCTGTTGCAGTGGTCACGGGTTCATCTCTGTTAGCTCTCTAATGAGCTGTACTTTGCTCGTGAACGTATTAATAAGCTGCTTATTGGTGGCAACCTTGATATTGCCCCCATCATGTCAGGTGTATAGGTACACTAATCATGCTGTATTGTCTAGCCTGTTCTTAACAGTCAACTGCTGTTTTGAACAGGTCATGATCTTGCTTTGTGCAGGTTTTGAAGAGCTTTGGTTTTGGGGCTCTCTCTAGACAATAAAAATATGCTTTGCAATAATGAAGATACAAAGCCCTTTGTGTGTCTATGTAAAGGGTGAGGAGGAAGTACTTGCTGTCTAGTCTCCCTCTGGAATTTAATTTCCCGGTATTTCACAATCGGTGATGTAAAAAAAAAAAAAAAAATCTGACAGCTGCTGGTTTGTTTTTTTTCCTAAATTTAAGGTCTTGCAAGTTCATCAATTTAGATTCTAAGCAGATTAGGTATTGCCTAAGCAGTGAGTCAGTTCTGTGTATTTTAAGAACACTTTATTTCTCAATATGCTACACTTAAAAAAAGGTAATATTTTATATTGATACTAGCCTGTTTGAGAAACTGTGCTTTGCTTTATTTTAATGCATGCTACCGCAGAGTGGAATAACTTTATTTTCTTTAGAAGTAATCTCACAGAGGATTACTTCTAGCATTTCTATGTCAGGTATTTAGATGACCTCCTGAGGTCCCTTCCAACAGGAGTTATACTTGGAACTGATCATTTGCAATATAGTTGGTATTGTTAAACAGTTTTAGGCTTTATGCGGAAGCTGGGGTTATATTGCATTTCACTGGGAAGAACCATTAGACAAGCCTATTTTAATTTACCATTATAGAACACAATTTGGGAGTTACACAGCAGTTTCTTATTTTTAGTAAAATTTAAGCTAAGTAGTAATGTAAGTAGCTATTGATTTGAAGTGTGTTTTATAATAGAAATGACTTCATAATAAGGTAATAGAGGTATTGGAAAAAGTATAAAATTAAAAAAAGTATATATTATTCATATGATAAGGTTATACTCAGAAATACCAGAAATAATCGTAACGATTGGGATTGTGAGCATGTCTTAACTTCAGAAATCAGCAGCCCGCTTTCTCTACAGCTTCTCCAAAGGCAGAGCTTGGGGAGATTCTTTCCTGAGTGGATTTTGACTGTAGTTATGTATATGAATCTCTCTTACTAGTTAAATCTGTAAGGCACTCCTGTTTGAAATTCTCATTCCTGTTGCTGCTGAAAAGAAAGAGGAGGTGCTTTTTTTCCGTTTTTTTTTTTAATGTTGTACCTAGTCTAGCTGCAAAAATATTCTAGTATACAGAAGCATTAATACCTCCGCTCCCCCAGGACCTGAGTCCTTTTCTGCTCTGCAAAAATTGCAGCACTGTGATACTTGCAGGTTCTCAGACTGTTCCAGAGAGGTAATGCTCTGAATGATGCCAGTGCAAAGACTTGTTCCACTAATGGCAAAACAGCGATAATTAGAAGCAGTAGATCTGTCTGTAGACAGTAGTTTCACGCTTGGAAGATCATCTTTTAGTGCATGGGCAAGTAGGTTTTTCTTATTCACCAGGAGTTAGATAAATGCATCTGTAGGCAACTTGACACACAGTAAACAAACCCAAACCCCAGAACATTAAATATTTTCATTTCTTAAAGGGTGCTACATGTATTGAAGGAAGGTTTTTGTAGTGGAGAGCTTTTTATTGTCTTTATTTTGGGAGTAGTCTATCTCTGACATACCTTGTGTCTGGAGGGTCAATAAATACATGTTTCTTCAGATTAAATGGAAGTATGTGGTACAAAATATGTATGTAAATCTCCTTATGTAAATGTCAAGTTCAAAACCTATTGGTTCTAGGGGTTTTGAAAGCTTTTAGTCATCTTCCCCAGCTCCAGCACGTCATGGGAAGATCTAATTCTGAAAGAATACCAGTTTAAAACTCGTTCATTGTAAAATCAGATTTAATGAATGATCAGCTACATATTGGGTGTTTCCCAGTATACAGTTGGCATTCTTTTCAGGTTAAGACTGAGCCTTTACCTATAGTTAGTCAGCAAATGTTAAATTTTCTTTTCTTACCTGCAAGGGTGAGGAACTAACATGGCACTGACATGAGATGGATTAGTGGAGAAATTGGGAGACAAGAGGTATAGTTGGGGACAAAAAAAAAAATCTCAGTTGGAGGGAGAGATGGATGAAAATATAAAAGAATAAGTTTTGGTGATTAGTTTGCATTTGCTGCAGATAGCAATCCAATAAGCATTAAGGTTAATTGGTCTGACAGGAAAATAAAACCTCCTTCAACTTCTGTTATTTGAAACAGCATATAAAAGATTCTTTGTGCGATAATGATGAAAATTACTTCATTTAACACCTTTGCTGTTTTGTATTTAAAAATTACTTGATCTTAGTTCCACAGTGAATTACTTTCATGTGGATAGTGAATGAAAGCTCTGAAAAATCTGGTAAGATTTATTTGGTACTTCATGGTGTTTTGCATGCATGAGCAGAAATGCAAAGTCTCAATGCTAATCTGAACTCTGATCTTGAACATTTAAGCTGATCTTGCTGCTCAGTGACAGCAGATGCTTTTCTTTTTATTCCACTGTCATAATTTGTATAGCTTTCAATTCTTTTAAATAAAATATGAAATAAGCAGTGGTACCTTTTATTTTTTGCAAGGTAACTTATTTTGAAGTAAATATAAGGCATACAGGAGTTAATCACATTAACGAACTGTAGGTGTCTAACAAATGTCCAAGTTTGGCTCTGAGCCTGTCTGTTGGAGGAGGTAGGTATGTTCAAGTACTAGAGTTGGGCTATTCTGAATTGCCTTCTGCAGACTCTATTATGATTTTCAGTCACATTATCTATCCATAGAAGCTAATGTTTCCTACGTGTCATACAAAACTTTTCTTGAAGGAGATTACTTCAAGGAAGAGAAGCGCAGAGTTTACCTGTAAAAATGGGTGGCTAATACAGCTCTCGGTAGCTCATTTGATGTTAAAATGTATGAGTCTCTTGTAGAGCCTATTTTATATATATTAAGCATGTGAAATAGTGAATATTTTTATTAGTAAATGGTACTTGATCAGAAAGCTCTGAAATAAGCAGCCTGGGTAAGGACAGTAGGTTTTAGTAATCAGTGTGGTAGAACAGTGTGGTGCTCCAGTGATGGAGAAGCTTAGTCTCAGGCTGCTGATTTCCCTGTTGGAGCTAGTCCTTTCATGTTACTGGGTTTCTATGGGAAACTGCTTATTCTGCATTACTGCACAGATTGCCTGAAGTCACCCGATATGCTCCTGTGTTTACAGTTCATGTTCACACTTGTTTGATTTAAAACTATTTCACCGTTTGGTTATTCACGATATTATTGTTTAGATAATAGAAAAAGACTTTAAATTTAAAACAACTTCTAGGATTAATAAGCATTATTGTCTAAAATGAGTATGGAGAGAATGTTACATACCTATGTGTTTTTTTAATTTAATAGATAATTTGTGCCATCCCAATCTGCTAAAATCCATTAATTGCAGAACTGCAAAAAACTTTGCATGATGATCACAAATTGTGCTTTTGTCCAGAAGAGAGCAATGATCCAATATTATAAATACTATCTGGGAACAATTAGCTTTTTGACCAGTTTCCATTCTGCATGATACATGAAGATCAATATTTCATATAATTAAGAAAATGCTCTACTGAAAGTGTTTGTTTTGATCTTTGAGGGTTGAAGAGGGATTGTCCATAACGGTGGATAAATTCTAATTGTGGAAATGAGTGTGGATGCCAGTTTGTGTGAAGGAGATGTGGCAGTCATTATTTTATAAACATTTGTCAGGTTGATTGTGACGTACTAAGCTGAACATGGAATTTAGAAATAATTTCTTTGAGTAGTTTCTGCTGCAGTCGCTGACTTTCTGGTTAAACTAAAGAATTTACTACTGGAATGGTGTTCATCTCAGTTGAGACATCCACACAAGTTTTGGAAGCTTTTCCTGTTGTTCTTTACCTTCACTGTTTAACAAGTTGCAGTTGTTTCACAAACCAATCAAACCTAGGCTAGAATTCAGACCTGCAGGATGTTCAGTGATCCCAGCCAGCATATCTAGTAAATTAGTGAGAAAAATCTGCAAGGAAGACTTCAGCTGACAGCTCCGCTTGCGTTGCAAAGACAGTTTGTACAGTACAAAGTGCCCAGCCCACAGTGAAATGGTTGTGTTTGCGGTGTCATGGATGCGGGTGCTCCTAAATCACTCGACCCAGCAAGTTGGGTATATGCTGTGTTGGGTTTGGTAGTCAGAGTTCTGCATCACACCTGCCTGAACCCATTTGGGTGCATCTGCCTCCCTAAGCACTCTTCTTAACGAGCCCTCCCAGGACTTGGGAGTGTGTCTCAGTAGATACAGGACACAGCTGGAGCCCGGCAGCATTTTAGACCTGTCTGTGGCCATATATAGCTATGAAAACTGCCAAGGAGATGCTAGGTGTAGCAGATACGAAAAGAGAGGTAAAACCTTATTTTTTGGGAGATGAGAGAAAGGTAGAAATTGTTTTCAACTCTGGGTTGGGCTCTGGAGAGATGCTTTGGGTTGTGTTGTGGTTTTTTTTTTTTTTTTTCCCCCCCACGAGCTCTTGTCCTTCATTTTAGTCTTTAAACTACATGGGAACAACTTACCTTACATTTTCTGAATTCCCCTGTTCAGCTTACAGCTATGCCATAGTTCAGCAGAAGAGTCTGTGAGGAGCCCTGCACTCCTCCATTAAAGCGGTTTCATGTAATGCAAAGTACAGGGTTTCTACTACAGCAGTACGGTTTTCCCATTTTTGAAGACTTAACCAGATGTCAAAAATGTGTCTGCAATAAAGAGTGTATTACAGAGATCAGCTGATGATAGAGTTAATCAGACTGTTACACATACTCACAGACAGTAATTAATTGCCAGATATGAATAGCATAAAATTAAATTAGGATAATCACTCGGGAATACTTTTTTTAGCAATTTTGTGTTTCTTTAACTGTAAAACTTACAGGGACAATTTGAGATGTAAATTTACAAAATTACTTCTTAATTGCTGTCCTTAATTTCTGTCTTAATTATCTGTGGGTATCTAGTGGAAATCATAATACTTACACACTTTGTTCCGGACTCTCTTAACTTAGTCTTAATGCTAAGCTTCAATATATTTTCCTGTATCACTTTTAATGGCGACATAGTTGTGGAGAAGGCCCATTCAGAAGGAAATGTGTACATGTATTACAATCTGCTGTTGTAAAGGCATTAAGTACAAGGTTATGTGGTGTTTGCTAGTGTCACTGAAATGAAGATTCTAATGCTTACAGTAACTAATACCACATATGTAAAATGCTTTAAGTGATGCTAAAACCTTTGAAAAATATCCCGTCAATGTGTAGAGTATTTTAAATGTAAGCTTTTATGTAATAAGAACTGAAATGGACATTTAGATGAATGTCACTTGTGTAGAAAATGACTTCAACCATTATTCCTGTTTGCCTGAGCTAAAATAGGAAGAGTAGAAATTGAAGATCATAGATTTGCAGTGACACGGCAGAAGGCTTCATGGTGGCGTTCGAATCACCACTGTGAATGATTTGGCTTAGTGAATAATTCCTAAGTAATTAAACTCTGGAAATGATGCGGTGTAACTTTGAAAACTTCAACAGTTTGTTGGATTTTTTTTTTTAAAGAATAATTCTGCATACTTGCTAACAAAACTTAATGCAATATGGTAGAATAAACAAAACAAGTTCTAATGTTGCCAAGCAAAGAGCCCAGTGGATTACAAGGGGAGGTGGGGTGGGAACAGCAATGTTAGTCAGTGGTATTGTTTTAAAACAATACTACCAAAACTCAATTTTTTTCTTTTTTTTTTTTTTTCCTCTGGAAGAAGGGCAAATTGGAGACAATATCCAAATTCATTATGGGGATGGTGGGAGAAGATTATGGTAATTTGAGCAGCTGCTTCTTTCAAATGCAATCACAAGTCCCAACTGTAACTTGCCATCAGTGATGCGGATTTGCAAAGTGCAGGAATCTTTCCCGGTAATTAATCTCGCAAGCCCCTCCTGTATTTGATTGTCCACAGTGGTGCCACAAGTCATGTCCAGACTGAGCTTCTGCATTATTTGGTCCTGTTTGTTTACAGCAGGGGCCCATTAATAAAATGCTGTGACTCAGAAATGGTGACACCTTTGCTTAGGGATCAGTTGGCAAGCATATGCCGTGGTGTGTCCCCTGGTCCCCATCAGTGCCCTCCCCACCATTGCAGTCTGAATAGCTGAGCTGTCTGTAAAACATCCTTAATTACTGCTATTTACAATTTTAAGGTGAACTGTCAGTGATCTCGGCTTGGAAAATGGTATTACTAATCCTGAGGTAGACTGTCTTCGGAAGACTTTAAGGGTGTGAATTGGATCCTCTTCTGTCACAAGCGACTAGATAAATGTAGATTGAGGAGAAGCTTCTGTAGTTCGAGCATTTTTAAAACTAACTGGAGGAATGAGGATAAATCTTGGAAAGCTATCATGTTGAGAATTCAGAACAGATACAAATATTGTTTCACTTTTGGTTTACAGCTGTCAGAGTGTTTCGATCATTTTCTAAGAGGATGTCATTAGTTCTCATATGGACACAGGCTAGTGTTTACAGCAGAGGGCTAAAACTCCTGAGCTCAATGGATGAGTCATGTACAGAGCTTAGACTTGACTAGAACATCAGCATCGTTTTCCTCTGACCAGGATAGCAGAGAGATGATGTTTGCAGAGAGACTTGAGAGCTCCTTTTGGGAGACTATATTGCTGAAGTGAGAAAAAGCTAGTGTTTTGCTAGCATCGGTTACTGGAACCAATCTCTAATCCAATTGGTTAAAGGTAGACTTTTGCAGTGGCTTGGGTTTATTTGGGGTTTTTTTGGTGTGTTTTTTTTTTTTTCTGCTGCTGTTCTTGAATGCCTAAAAGCTGGTTGCAGAACCACACCTGCCTCTCTTTCTACGTGAACAAGAGCATATTCTGCATCTTCTGCCCTATTTGGAGCAGAGCCACAATTCAGGCTTTCTGGTTAGGGAAATTTTGTCTTCATCCTGTCTGAGACTGAAATATAGCAGGATTTTGATCTCTTTCTCTTAATTTGAACCAACAGTTGGCTTCAGCTAGGTCACATACAATTTAAAAAAGCCCAACACATGAAAACTCAGAGATCAAACAGGCATTGACTGCATTGAGTTAACTAAGATATTTCAGTATTTATGGAATATAGGATTTGGGAAACTAGTATTCTTGAAATGCAGAGAAGTCTGTGTGTGGTCAAATTGATCTTGTTTGTGCTGATAAGAAAGTAGCTTTGATAAGCCTGATTCAAGGTTTCTTTTTTACCCGTGGTTATTTCAATACAGACAGCAATGGCAAATCTTTAAGACTCTCATTGCCGTATTTACAATGACTTCTGTCATGTAAGCAGGAAAAAAAAATCTATCATTTTGGAAGGGGCTACTTGACTATTTACATTTGTTCTTTATTTGTTCTTGTACAAAGAGTTTTCAAGTCTTAATTTTTTTTTTTTCTTCAGTGTCTGATTCAAGATACACCTCAGAGGTACAGATATCACTACAAGAAAGACAACTGTAGTTTAAGAATCTGGAAATATGTGAAACATCTTTGAAGAAAAAAAAAAAGAATAATAAAATCCTTGCCTTTTTTTTTTTTTGAGGTCTTGATTTAAATAGTGACTGTTCATATATTGAGAACTTATGTGTGCGAGCCTCCCACATGCCTGTGGCAGAATATCCTGTAACACAGTGGGTGGAGTGCGAGAACTGATTTGCAGTTTTCAATAAAATTTCCTAGAAAATAAACCTACTCTCTTATGGCAGTGTTTTTCAGGTTCCTTGTAAGCCATCTTTTCATGGGTGTAGGTAAAGCTGAAATTACTAGATTTCTGTACCGAATAAGAGTATAGTTTGAATTGCTAAAGTCCCCTGAATACAGATACTGACACAGTTCTGCAGCTTTGTTCCTCGTGAAATCAGTGGAAGCTGGAGAATTGCTTTTGTAAAATCTACAGTGATGGTAATTTGCTTTTTAAAGCACTCTCTTAGAAAAAACTATTTTTTTTTTAAATTAGGACGAGTTCCGTTTTTATATCTTCATGTGAAGAATGATATAAGCTGTTTGCATTATAATACTGAACCCTAACAAGCTTAAATGTTAGCTGATAAGTACTTTCAAAATCTTATTAATGTGATCATGCCATTTTAGGAGTGGGTTGTAATATTTTAGAATTCTTGCAGAAGTAAACTTCATCTTAAATTACACACAATGTAAGAATAGATGACTTTAAGTCTTAAAGAGTGACTGACACCAGCTATTTTTTTGAAACTTACATACTTTACAAGCGCATGACTTGTATTTCCGTGAATCAGATAAAAAGGGCAGTATAAAAATGACTGAATTCTGGTCTGTTGTTAGTTGAACCTTTTGAGTACTCCCAAAACTGAAAATAAATTCAGCAGTTAGTCTTTCAAAAATATTTTAGATACTAGACTCTTCAAATACAGTAGCATTTACAGAAGTAAATTGATGCTTTACTAACCACAGTCCATATTTAAATTTTGATTTAATTTTTACTTAGTGATAAACAGAATTCTAAGACTTGCAGCATATCCAAGGTAGCCTTATGCTAAAGATGCATTTTTAGCTGTCGGGCTCTTCTGAGATTTAAGGTCTTTGTGCCTTGTTTATTAAGACTTAAATGTTCAGTTAATGTAACTTGGTTAAAAAATTCATAAACCTGACAATGTTTGATTATGGCAGTAAAGTAGTGCTGGAATTCATGTAATACAAGTGATTAATGTGGTCTTGAACAGATATCCAGTAATTGTTAGGCTCCTGGTTTAGATATCAAACTGCCTTTATAAAACCAGAGAATAATTTAAAGCTTTTCCCAGACTTTATTCTAGAAAAGTGTTCTCACTTCTTAGCAAAAGCTCTGCAAAATTCTAGCCTCTTCCTGCATTTACAAATGAAGCTGTAAGTCTTTCTGCTCCTCCAAGTAGGAAATAGAGTACTGAGAGCTTTTGAAGTTTGTTCCTGTCTGGGTTTAGCTCTTAACAATTTTTTTTTTTTTTTTACCATGATTCTGGATATTCTTAACAGATGCAATGAACAGAAACACATAAGCGCTTGTTATCTTCGGCCAGATAAATTGATTTTTTTTTCCCAGTTCTTAATAAATTTTCTCATGCAACTAAAAATATTGTGGTTAGGCAGGTACTGGTGGGAGCAGTTAATTTAAGTAACAGTTTTATGAAGTTAAGGTATAAAAGACTCCTGTCCTCTTCTCTGTTAAAAGTTGGGTAAAGGACCACAAAACAATCATCACAGCATAGTAAATACAAATTAATGGGAATATAAATTTATATTTATAAATACTATAAACGGCATTTATAAAACTAAACCACTGAATTACGGTCTTGTTCCAAGTAGGTGAGTTCATCCTCCACAGAACTGGTAGCTGGAAGGAAGAATAGCATTATTCAGGGGCTGAAAACACCCAAAATAAGGGAAACAAACTTTATTTTGTTTGGGGTTTTTTTAATGTGATTTTGATCTAGACTTTGAGTGAGGTGGTGATGAGATGAGAGCAAATGAGCCACTGAAGTGCCTCTGAAATATGGCGTGAATGGAGTGTAGAAGTCCTTCGTATGAAGGAGCCATACCGACGGCGTGCAGTGTCTGGAAACATTTTTGTGTTTTGTATGTGGAAGAGCTCAGTATTATGCTACTTTTAGTATAACTTTAATCCTGTATATTAATTAACTTTATCTTAATTATGTTTCAATATAGTCATCTGACATAATTCCTCATGTGAAATGACTTTTATTTTGCTGTTTGTGTCTCGTATTTGTCAAGAAACACCTTTGCTACTCGACAGCTTTTTTAAATATTTTTATAAGGTTGGTTTTTTTACTTGCTAAAATTTCACATGAGGTTTGATTGAATATTCCACTTCATATTCATATTATTAAGTTAAAATGCTGTTTTTTAACTAATACTTTCTTAATGGTGTGCTATTTGAATTTTAGACTTCTGGATAAACAAGCTGATAAATTTGTGGAGGACAACTGATAATTTAAAAACAAATTGAAAACACGCTATAAGCAACTAATATAAGGCACTTTTAAAGACTTTTTTAATAGCGTGCCGTATCCAAGCAGGGTTTTTGTTCAGTGGGTAAAGCGTCTGTCTGTTTTCTTATATAGCTACAATGTGCCTAATTTGTTCCTCTGGAGTAGATAAAAAGTTTACAAAGGCTTAACAAGTAGGGTTTAAAGACAGTAAAATTTCTCCCTCACAAAATCTACCTTCTGATAGTTGTTTAGTATAATTTCACAGATTTGGAATTGAAAAGGAGGCTTTTAAATATAGATTGAGTTGGTGTAATCCTGCTGTGTAGGTCAAGGATTTGTGACATGAGCGTGAATTTTGCCTTTTCACCTTGATGAACGGCAGCATTAGACCCCACTCGAGAGGGATCTAATATAATTGCAATGAAAATTTGCCTTGGAGAACCTGGTAACAGCTCAGCAGTGTTTAGAAAGGTGCTATATTTCTTGTACCTTTCGGTAACTTTCTCAACTGTTGTACTGTCAGGAGCAACTCCTAGATTTCCCCAGGCCGTTGTCATGGCTTAAAACCTTGTTGTCGGGCTGCAGCAGTGAATGGACTGATTGCAAACCATTTGTCAAGGGCTTGTTATCCACTGATGGAAGTCCACCAATTTATGTAGCTAACTTCTTTGGTTACCCGTTAAAGTTAAGAAGCTGAGAGTACTGTATGAGTGTTTAAAGATCTAGACAGCCAAATAGAAAGCATTTTATTTTTTTTTTCCCCCCCCTTGTTCAGAGTTCTCAAAGTGAGAGCCTTGATTTCACAAGGGCAACCTACCAGAACTGAGCAGATCCTGGGATGGCTGCTGTGATGAAGGCAGAGACTGGCTGAGATTAACTAAGGCATTTATTTTGCTGTCAAGGTTTCTTTAGAGACTTTTTGAGTAGAGGCTTACTGGTATGCCACACAATCTTTTTTCTTTCTTCGTCAGTGCGATGACTTTCTCTAAGGCATTTATTGGTGGACTTTTGCTCTTTAAAGATGGGCTAAACATTAGAGGGTAGCAAAATATACTCTTAAAGCTATTACAGAAGTTACAGCAAGGTTATTTACACTAAGTATTTAATAAAGTAAGTTCTACATTATAATAATGAACTTGAGTTGATAGGAAACTTACCTATCCTTTACATAGGGAAGTTTGGGACAGGAAGATGCTGAATCAGCAAAGGTACCGTAGCCTGCAGGGTTTGGGAATAGAGTTCACATCTCTTGTCTTGTTCACTGAATTGTGTTCTTGGCACTATTAGCTAAAAGGCTACTGTTGATACTTCACACAATGAAACACAGCTTTGTTTTCGTATTAAAAGTGTGTTTTGTTGTCCCTACTGTAAATGCTTTATGAAACAAACTGCACATTTACATATTGTGTAGCAACACGATTGTTTTCAAGGAGGAAAATTAGACGTTGCAGAGGTGGGGAGTCTGGCTTCATTGCAGAGAAGGAAACATCCTTTGCTGTTCGGCCGCGCTCCTGCTAGACCGAACAAAACTGCAGCAGTGATGGCTCTGTAAGAACGCGCTTCTCGGAGTGCCAGTTATTAGTGGTGACTGGTTTTTAAAACGTAGGGTAGCTCACAGGCTTTCCCTATGATGGGGAAAAAGATGGGAGACCCTGTGAAGCCCGACTAGGTTGCGTGTGTGGGTTGCAGGTTGCTGATCTGTGGTTTTACAACACAAGGGAACGGGGTCTTGCCATGTCACCGACTGTCACCGTCTGGGTCTGTGTTCATTCACCGGTTCCCAGTAGGAAACTCTTTGGAAAGAGATTTGGGTTATCTTGTATTTATTAAATAGTCTGTCAACAGTTCACTTAATATATAATTGAAATCTACTTGAAATAGTAATTTGTCCAATGTTTAATTTTGGAAATGTACAAACTCTCAGGAAATTACCTTAAATAGATAAGTGCTATGTTTTAAAATTGGAAGGCTTCAGAGCAGCACTTAAACATTAAAAATGCATTTAATGTGGGATATTTAGCTCTTTGTATGTTGCTAATGCCAATGGAAATAGGTAATGTGTAAGGGGTTTTTGCTAAGGATTTTGCAAATTAGTTTCAGTGAT
Organism: Charadrius vociferus; assembly: GCF_000708025.1. NCBI lineage: Eukaryota > Metazoa > Chordata > Aves > Charadriiformes > Charadriidae > Charadrius > Charadrius vociferus. The sequence continues at coordinate 8,512,133 of NW_009647731.1, read as the reverse complement.
AAGAACGTGAACTAAGCACTTGTTGTAAATTAAAAATGTTGTTGAGATTGCTTTTTAATCCCATATTTGTAGAAAATGTAACTAGTGCTGCATGAGGCCAAGCATACACTGTTAAGTGTTGCATATATAACTGCATTGGTATTTTAGAATTGTTTCTTCTTTAACTTGTTGTATTAATTTAAAAACAATAAACATCTAAGTTGAAAATAGAAATCAAAATTATGGTTAAAATTATGTCTTAACACGCTGTTTCTCCTGCTAGATTGTGAGGATTATTTCATCGTTCCATGCTGCAGCAAAAGATCGCAGTGTGCTGTACTTAACTCTTTGTGCTGAAGTTACTTGAGATGATGGTTTTGTTTTGAATATGCAGATTTTATATGTCTGCATCCTTACTGGAATATTCTTGTTAATTATTTTGTGGTTTTGTTCTTGCTTATTTTTAATATTGAAAATAGATTTGTCCAGGCTTGCATTTTTTGTTAAATAGGCTGCAGGCTGTTTTATGGTACATATAAGGGAAAGGCCTCATCAATACCAACACCTTCAAGCCTGACATTTGCAGAAAGTCCGAGAGGTGATGGTAACCTCTCTGGTTACCGGGGTGGTACTGGATCCTCTTTCCTTTTTTTCCTCTCTGTTCCTATCTCCCAGAAATCTTGTTTCAGTACCTCACTGAGGCTCCTGGTGCTCCTTCGTTGTTACTTTCTGGCTCACGTGGAAAACTTTTTTTTTTAATAGGCTTTTGGGAAAAGGTGTATGGGCATTGCTGGTACTAATTGAAAAGTTGTTTATTTGGGCTGAAATATAATTAAAATAAAAAGTACAAGTCCTTATTGACTCAAAACTTGGTAGTATTTTCCAGTGTAGTTGCCTAACTGAGCCTTTTTTGCCTTACAAAATGAGCTGGATCTGTGTTTCAAGGGGGGAAATAAATCATTCCTAAAAGAAACAGGGTCCCCTTGCTTGTCCTTAAAGTGAGAAATGTGTGGGGAGGTGTGTGCTGCGCTGGCTCCAGGCGGGTCTGAGCGGGAACGTGGCCAGGCCCTGAAGTGCCGGTAAGGCTTCGGAGTTTGTAGAGTAAAAATAGTGGGGTCATCTTGGTGGTAATTTCCCCGCTCTTGTGATGCTTACTACTCCTTTAATAATTCAAGAACTATAAGGAAGATTATGAGCGAAATAACAAACCAATTAGGGGACACACGGGACATATTTTAGGTTGGTTGTTTATTGGTATACTCGTAAGTTTAAAGCATGGCCAGTGTGATTTAACCGCTTCATATTTTTCATATGCAGACTTAAATACTTTATGAAATTTATTTATATTCTTAAAATTTAATATTTCGACTCGACTGACTTCAAAATAAATGGCTTTCTTCCTGAAGGAGTTAATGAGGGAGAAACTTGGAAGCAAATTAAAGTTAGAAGTTGAATTGGATTTCAGGAAAATAGCTGGAGTGTTGAGTTGTATTTATTCACAAGGAGAACAAAAGAAATGTCTTTCTCGTGGCTCTATGAGGCTGATGCTCATACAGAAACACAGTGTCTTGACTCAGAGCGCCGGACTCCCTCCTGAAGAGCGTGCCGACAGTTAAAGGGTGGTTAATTATTTGAATTTGTGAAACTCTTGAGTTCAGATCCATGTGACTGTTTCCTGAACATATTGTGATCTCCGAATGTGACAAGCAGATGCCTCAGATGGTTGAGCAAACAGCACTTATGAAAGAGTTCTTTCTCATGAAATGGCAGATACATCCTGCAGGCAGTGGTGCTCGTGTCCTGCTATTTGTAAGTCTTCTCCGCAGAAATAATCACTGGGAGGCCGTGTCAGTGAGAGGGGATGGAAACCAAGGCATGGGGCAGTGCTAGGAAATGGGAGCAATAAATAAAAACAGAAAGAAGGAATGCCCTGCAAGTCCCTTTTTTTTCTTTTTCTTTTTTTTTTTTCTTCAAATGATTTATAGAGATGCTAGTGCAGATTCCATGATATCTTTCTGTTTGCAGGGTTGTGGCCCTCGCTGTTAGGATTGCATGTGTGTGTCTGCCATGTGATGGGGCTGCAGCTGTGCAGCCTCTCCCCCTCCTTCCTCCCCTCAGATCCCGGCTGTGTCCGACACCGAAGCACTATCACTTAAAAATGAAATCGGTATTTATAACTCGGCATATTCTAATCAAAGAGAGTGAATTATGTGGTGAGATAACGTGTGTAAAACACTTAGTATCTTGAACATGAATTGCTTTTCCTGTGAATCACATGCTGTGATGAGGGAAGTAAAGCTCAAGGGCAAATATTTGGAATACCTGGATCTTTATTTCAATTAGAGATGACTGGCTGAAAAGGGCAACCGAATGTTTTTCATGAAATGAGAGAAGTATCAATCTGTGTAACTAAAGTGTACTGTTTATTAGGATGCATCAGTCCTCTAAATACAGCAGTATCATAAAAATTTACACTTTAGGGTCTCAGTAGATCTTCACCTTTCAATGCTGTAATGTTTATGCAGATGAACTTAAAATAAAGACCTGGTAAGATATATATGGCAAAAGGATTATGTTAAATCATGTTTGCAATCATAAACATACTCTTGTAGTCAGCTTCCCATTTTCTCAACATTATCTGCACTAGTAAATAAAACTCAAAAAATCTATTCCTGTGAAGCAATCTTTCGTTATATATTCTCCAGTCTTCTGTATTCAAAAAACCTTTGGTAGCTTCTACGTGTTCCTTTTGACCAATGAGGTATTTCTCTTTAGGAGTGTTAAAGATTCTTTGTAATTCTGTTACTTTTTTTTTTTAATTTCTGTGTGTTAGTGTGTTTTCATCATTTGACTTAAGAGAATTCTCTTCTATATTTTTCAGGTTCAAGCCATTTTTTCCATTTCAAGTATTGCCACCTGATGAATATGAAGATCGAGACCTCTGTATACAGGATGTTCTATTGACAGAAGGTCGACTAAAAGTCACATTAATTGAATGTACAAGGTATGTTTTGTGGGCTTTTGCTCAATCTTGACTAAGCAAGTACACATTTTTAAGTTTGTAGCAATTATAGCTGTAGGCCTGTTCTGATTCAAGAAGTAGCAGCTTTGGTGTTATGATTGAGCTCTAATCAAGAAAAATATATATATTTAAGTAAAAATGGGTAAACGGAAGTTGCAGTAAGTTTCTGAGGCACTTCTACATTGTGTGTGGGCGCATGCATTTGCCTGCCATTTGAATTTTGCCTGGTTACAAGTTAATTGTGCCTCCTGTTTTGGGTTTTTTTTCGTGTTGGTTTTTTTGGCACACCAAATCATGAATCTCTTTCCAGGACAGTATAAATGTTGTAATTATCCTATTGTATTATGTTGTAAGCAAAGGGAAATAATTGTCTCACTCGGTCTTACTGAGATTAATCCAAATAACTTTTACAAGGCATTATTTATTGTCTCTGTCTTGAACAAAATAATTGAAAGAAATAAAATCTACTTCCTTCGTTCATTGGAGAGAAAACCATTCTGTGTAAAGTTGGGGAAAAGGTGTGTGGGCTCTTGGTTTGTTTGGTTTTTTTTCTGTCAGACCTTAGTTCTTGGTTTATGTTAGATCTTATCCTACTAGTGCTTAGGCTTTGATCTAGTCATGTGCCGTTCTGCTCTTTATGAACTAAACTCTGGTTTGCAGCAAGACTCTTTTCTTAACCTGTTCTTTTCATTGCTTGTATTACCATCTGAGCTCCTTTTTGCACTTTTTTCTGTAACCTCATACAACTGTTTGAACTATATTTGCTGTACTAATGTGGTTTATCAGTGCTATGGATTTCCAGAAAATACTTTTCTGCTTCTAAGGACTGTGTGGGCCACAGCAGTGATTATTTTGTAATAAAATTGCTGCTTATGTGTTTCCCTAGCTTTGTGATACGTTTTCTGTGAATGGCCCAAGAGTACTAAATGAGGCCGTGCACACCTTGGCTGCTACGGGCATTTCCTCTTTACCTGTACTAAGTAAGGGAACTCGTGATCTCTCTTTGTAGGTAGTCTTCAATTTTAGTCTAGTAGTGTGTTCATTTTTATTATAAGAGGGCCAAAAATAACTACCATAAGATGTGTGCAGTTGGTGCTGGTTTGGAAAGTAATTTTTTTAAATACTATTTCTTGCATGAATCAGAAACGCAGCGTATCATCGCCAGATATGACTAGTCTTGTGTTTCTTTCCATTACCTTTTCGAAGCCAGATCGCTCAGTTCGACATCATCATCTGCCTCCTCAGTATTTTCAGCTGTCACAGATGCTTATCAGATGGCTGGGAGAGGATGCAGTTGCTGGCTTGTCAGGTCTTTTGAGCTTCAGGTCTGACTTAATCCGACTGTTTTATGCAGCTTGGAATTTCTGGACACGCACTTAAAAATTGTGTCTCAACAGACACCTTTCAGTTTAGATGCCTGACTCTTGGTCCCGATTACTATTCCACAGATCTTCCTGGTGTCTCATTCTGGTTTTGAACTAACATAGAGTCCCCCTGTGAGTAAATATTCTTGCTTACTTCACACCTGAAGATATTGATGAGGTAGCTGCAGAAACACACGCAGAGATTTTGGTAGTAAAAGAAGAAATATGCGATATATGCAAAAGTAACAATGACAAAATTTCCATTTTTTTCATCACTGCCGTATGTGAGCTGGTGTGAAGGTTGCCTGGGACCATTCTCAACAGTTCTTTCTCAGTGCAGCACTACGTGCTGAAATAACAGAGCTCTTTCACTCATGTCTGCCTTTGGGACCCGAAAAATTTACTTGGTGATCATTGTTGTTCCAGAAATGAAAGATCACCTTAATTTCTGTGTGTGTTTCGGTTTTGCTCAGTGCCCCAGAAAGTTTTTATATTCTCTCTCAGTACAGCGGCTATTCTTTAACTTCTGTACAGAATTTGGAGTAGGATTCTTGACTGCTGACGTTGTATTCTATCTAGTCTAGTAACAGAGTTCTGCTACTTCTCCTGCTTAAGTCTGAAGTACAGCGGGGAAACTATACTGATAAAACATTAGCAAACTTTTTGTATGTTATAAATGTCTTAATTTCATAATTAATTTCAATTCTTCACACAACCAAATACCTGCACTTTTGGCACTTGTTTCTTTTCTAATTGCAGGCTTGACTGTGTTAATTTTCTTGCAGTCACACTACTGAAAGAAAAAATATGCTTTGCACATTTTAAAAATTAAATTAATGAAAGGATGGGAACTTTGATGTAAATAATGAGTATGTTTTACAAATTTTTGTCTGACCTGTTGAAAATGTAAGTTGCATTGTACAAGTACAACGATGTACAGAAATCAGTTGTTGCAAAAATGCTGCTGTCATTACCTTAAATTTCTAAGAAAAGGGGAAAAATGAAGCAACATGATGTTAATATTGCTGTATTATATTTTTTGAAAGCTACCCTGTGAAGAAAGTCTTAAAGCCTATAAACTCTGATTATATTAGGTGAGAATACTTTTCCAAAGCTATGCCACCAAGTGGGCTTTCTAAAGTAGCATTTGTTTCAATACAATGTCCTTTGTAAACAAGGAAATTTTCCTCAGATAGTTATTCAGTAAAATACCACAGAGCGTACCTGGGACTGACTTGTCACATTTGGAGTTTTAAGAGTTCTTTTCCTTTTGTCTTCAGGTGGACTTCAGTGTGTGGCAGTGGCATCTTTTAAGTATGTGAATATTGAATCTGCTTTTGACGTTCTTAAAATTTGGGAAATATTCTGTTTATTTCAGCTCCTAAAATACTTGCAAATAGAAAGGCCACTGTTGACATCAAAAAAAAAAAAAACTAAATTAGGAAAGGATTGTAAAGGAAATAAATTCAGCTTGTTACGTACCTGGTAACAAATAATATATTACTAAAGGTTGGTGTGTACTTTGCACGTACCAGATTCTTGTTAGATTTGCAGATCAGCACTTCAGCATCATCCTACAAAAAGCAGGGAAATTAATAGCCTTGTTATTCATCCTCCTTTCTGGAAAAATAAAAAGACTTGCTGAAGTTCTTGGCTTGGCTGGGCTTGGGAGTTGAGGTGACCCCTCCACATGCTTCTGTTGCTCTATATCAGAGGACAAACACTTCATGTCTTGCGATCATCATAGCTCTCAAACTGGAAAGCAGGAGAGCTACAAACAACTGTTTTCATGTCCATGGCTGCTGTGTTGAATCTCTTCTACCTTGTGCTCACTTGCTGCAGGGAACCATCCAATTTAGAATTGGCGAAGGAATAGAAATTCACTTTCTGTATCCATATTTAAATTACTCAGGTGGTAATTTAATCACACTTCCTTATTGATTTAGTTGTAACTGGAGTTATAAAATTTGTTTTAGGGTTTTTTCATACACTTTCATACTGATTTACAAATCTTAAATCTGTAGGGTATAGGTATCTCCTTAATCTCCAGTTGTTTTGGGTGTATTGTGACACAATCGTAATGTCACGCTACCTGCAGCTCTGTTATAGAATACAGTGCCTCTGTTTGCATGTTAGTGGTGATATTATTCAAACAAATTTCCTTAGTGTTGTAGCAATTGATTTCCCATTTGTCTTTCTGAAATTGGATTCCAAGCTCCAGCATGAAGCATCCACAGGCCAGTGCTCCTCTTTAAAGTCCAAATGTGTAGTTTTGTTGTCTTGTGGTATGTTTCTTCAAGTTGGGTCTTGGTAACCTAATCTAAGATGAGATCTCATTATGGTTAATTGTTTTCCATGTGACTTCTATGTTAAGGTTCTGGCTGCAAATTATGTTTTCTTCCTGTTGTGAGCTACCTCCTGTCCTTGTTCTTCTAGCTTAGTTGTCACCAGTACAAACCAGCTAAATAGCTTGCTGTGCTGAGGGACAGTAAGTACCCCTGGAAAATTTCCTGCAGAGTGTGTCTGTCTTTGTCTCTAACCACATTGAGTAACTGTGTCTTTGGTCTATCAGCTTCATTGTCTGCTTTTCCCCACCCTTCTCTGTCTTGCTATACTTCCCTCCGCTTTGCAGAGGTAGGAGGAGAATTTCTACCGCCCTGTCTACCTTGAGGATAACTGCTCACACCTCCCTTCACTACTTCTGTGAAATTATGTGACCAGAAGATGAAATGTATGCAACCAATGACCAGTTGGGGAAAAGCTTTAGTGAACTGGCTGATACCAATGCGAGATGGATTGTGGCAGACACAGAGGAAAAACGGTGTTACTCAAAAGCAACTAAAAGCAGAACACAGCTAAAAGCAGAACGGAAGAGCCACGGAGAGTTGCTGGAGATGGCTTAAAAACAAGCAAAGGAGGCATGAGTTTGTCAGTTCAAGGAACCTTGAATAAACTTAGTCTTGTCCAAACAAAGTACCTAATCAGTTGGCTCTGAGGGTGTATTTCTGCTTACAGTAATCAAATCAATAGTGTCTAGACAAAGAATGCTGAAGGTCAAGCTGGAAATGAGGTTGACAGCTGCTGTTAGCCGTGTTTCACTGTAGCACCCAAACTTTACATCTGAAAATGGGGTTACGGGATGGAGCCTCAAACTCTGAACTGAAAACAATTGACACTCTGTAAAGCGAGTACGCTGGGTATCAATCCAAATGTCTCTTCCCCTGTTATCTCCCCCCATGCATTCAGGTACTTGGCTAAAAACCAGTGAAACAAATTTCTCATAGAGAGACAAAGTAAAGAAAAATTTATTTTAACTCTCCTTGGTGCAATGCAATCTAGAGAGCTGTCACAGCCAGAGACCTGTTTTCCCTTGGGATTGGCTTAATTTTACCAATTCTAATTGTTGATGAAAGTTGTTTTCAATAGCTTTTACTTAATTTTCAAAGGCTAGGCACTTTTTGATCATAAATATTTAACCTAGAAACATTACTTAACAACATCAAGATAAACAGAAAATTGGCGTGTTATTCTGACAACTTTTGTCGATATCATCTGAAGAGCTGTGTAACTCATCGCAATCACAAATAAGATACCTTGTATGAAAGCTTAGAAAATGTCCTTGTCAGATGTATATGGAAAGTTTGGGGAAGAATTAAAATCTAATAGCTCTTTTGAAAGAGTAAGATTTATTGGAAGTTTTTATTCCAAAATATTTATCTGCTTCCGGCTACTGTGTGTAACTTTATTGCTGTTCTATAGCCTAAAGGTTATTGTTTTTGTTTCTTTTATAGTACTAATAGCTCCCTGAAAAGCTTTATAACCTTCTGGAATAAGGTATCGTGCACGAAGCAGCACTCTTGTTTGTTATGAATGTTACAAAAAAAGTACAGATATGAGAGGATCCCAGTTCAGTGAAATAGAAACATAAGCAGTAGTAAACTGTGATTTTAATCTACAGTAACGCACTCTTGAACCAAGGTGAGCTGCAGTATATTGTGCAGTTTAGGACTAGAGTAGAAGGCTCTCGTGGCTATTGTTGCTTTTTTAAAAAAACAAAATATTTACTCTTTTGTGGAAAAATACTAGTCTGCTGATTGAACACTTTATTTTTTAAAATAAAAGGGAAACGCAACAGCGAAAAGCCAACCAAACAAAAAAAAAAAAAAACAAGCTAAAAATTTTAAGGGATATTTGATATTTATTCCACTAGAGGGTGGCAGTGTCTTTCCTTTGGTGTAAGGCTGTGCCTGTGGAATCTTTTCTGTGTGGACTTCTCTGTGTGTACACATTGATAGAGTGTATAAATGAAAAATGAGTTTAAAATGATAGGTGGGATATATGTAATAGCATTACAATTCTTACCCTAGGCTTTTCTCTTTCAGGTTACTTATGTTTGGATCCTATGAAAGAGAAACAAATGTTCATTGTACAATGGAGCTGAGCAGTAATGTTTGGGAAGAAAAATCAAGAAGTTCTATTAAAACGGTAAAAAAAGGGTATAATCTTTGCATATTGCGGTATGTCTTATGCTCTTAATACATTGTCTAGAGTGAGTGTATCTTTTGGACAATCAAATGGGTGATAGAGCCAAAATAAAAACCACCCTAAAAACCTAACAGACCAGTTATTTACTTTTTAATCCAAAGTATTTCACTGACAAATTGACATGTATGGATAACATCATGTTCAGTTATCACAACTGTGCTTGAAAATGTGCCTGGTTTGAATATATTGTCAACTGTCCATCTGCCTTAAAACAAATAATATAAAATATGCAGTTTTATAGTTCTGTTATATTTGGGTAGGGCAGTGTTTAGAAAAGGGTGAGTAAGATCTCCCTGTCTCTCACTGACCAGTAGTGTATTCCCTTCTGATGTGAGTGCTGAAGACACGCGTGAACAGAGGGGAGCTCATGCCAATGACTTCCCCCTTTTCCCCCTGCATTTTGTGAAAATTTTTAGAGCATATGAATTCTACCCTGTCTGCTGAAGAAAACTTTTACAAGTGTCTGCGAATATAGAAAGCAGTAGCATTGATGGAATTGTAAGAATATTTTACTAATTGTCATACTTGATTTTAGTAGTGTACAGCCTACAAATTACCTTTCTTTTTTTGTGTGTGTGACAATGAGCATTACCTTTTTTTTTTTCTTCAAACAAGAGGTGTAATGTATGAAAGAGCCTTTCAGTTTCACTGTAGAGTGATGTGGTAGTCATCAAATTGAATTGAGCTTATGCTGAGCAATAGATAATGTGTTTATTGAAAAACAAACAAACAAAAATCCCAACCAACAAATGCAGAAGCTTTAAAAAGACTTTATGTTAACAATTGGTTTCATGCAAAGAAATGACTGGAACAAAAATCAATGTCCTGCACTTTACCCTCTGCTGTCTGAATGCAACTAGCTTAAGCCCTGTGTCTTTGTTATATGTAACTGCAGTTGTGTTTGGAGACCACCATCATTTTCCCACTGGAGCAGCAAGAATCCAGAATTTCAGCACGTTGTTCAACTTCTGCAATTAAATTCCACTTTGCATTGTTCTTAAAACTCCTTGTGACAAATGCTACGATATGAGTTTTCAGCTTACTGTATATTACGTTTTTCCAAAAAGGGTGTACGGCTGAGCAACAGACATAGTGAAAAGTCAAGTGAAACACTTGAAGGGAGGGTAGAGGTTCACTTGTGCTCTCTTAGGAACCCGTAACACCGGGTGGCAATTAGCTTTCGGAGTGGGGTAGGACAAGCGGGGAGCCTGCAGCTGCAGTGCAGACCGAGACGCTTCAGAGAACAGCTGGAGCGTCGTTCAGCAGTCAGGCATCATAGAAACTAATGGCAGCTCAGGACTACCTTCTCCAGAGTTGTCTCTGTCTTGGCCCCCCTCAACCCGCTCCTAAGGCGGTCAGTGGTGTTTGCGTGGTTGCGAGTTAGCCGTGTCAGCTCCCTGAGCTGGCTTGCTGCATGGTAGCTCCAGTGCCGGTGGGAAGGAGAAGGAAGGGTGGGATGGCAGCAGAGGTGGTGGCATAGTGTTCCAGTGGTCCTGAGAGGAATTACTAAGTTTGTTTAACTCTAGAAGTTGTTAGACTTCATTGACACAGTAGGTAGGAGGTAGATTTGAGTAATTTATTTTCAGACCTTTTTTTTTTTAACTGTTTTATGCAGCAGGTTTTAATTTTGTTTAACTTTTTCTGGTTTGTTTTAATCTAAAGATTTAAGCCTCTTTGCATGATCACATAAGGATAAGGTAGGAGCAATTCAGCTGTAGTAGTCTGGCCAGCTCATAGTCTTAACTCCTTCCTAATAATAAGAATACTTTCAGAAGAAACAAGCAATACTGTCAGTGTTCAAAAAACTATTTCAGAATCTGGACCCAATCCTGCTAATACTTTTCTGAATGATCCCTTTGTTGGATAAACTGTGTATGAATCCATGCACATAAATATCTGCAGGGTTGGTGCTCTAACAACAAAGGTGGCAATATGCTTATTTACCATTATGCTTCTCTGGACAAATTAATTTGTGCTTATTTTTAGATAATTTTGAGTAGCAATATTGGAATAAATTCTTTTCCACTCTAACAACAGAAGAGGAAAGAAAAAGCATTCTGCAGACAGCATGGCACTGATGTGTTTGTGACAGCAGATGGCAGTAGGACGAAACTGATGGAGAATGGAATAGCTAATTTTTAAAACTACAGAAAAGTACTCAGGGTGAGACACTCAAGAACTCCTTTCCCATTTCAGCATCTAAAATGAAAGGGCAGGTTCTTAAAATTTCTTAACTTTTGGGATATCTGGCCAAGAAGGGTTTTCTATGCATCTATGTTGCAGTCCTTCATTAAGCATCGTTCAAACACTGCCTGCCAGAGAGCAGAGACTCCTTGATCGGAGTTGCTGTATCTCTAGTTCTGCTGTCAGTAAGAAGAATTCACTGTGCTCAATCATCTTGAACTTCAGGCCACTAGGTAGGCACCCTCATTTTAAGATCATGCTTTTATAAATCTTGATATGGTAGAATATGGAAACTGAATATGAGCTACTTGCAGAACTACTTTTTGCTTCTCAACTTGTATTTAACAGATATAGTGAAATCATGGAAGTCTCTTCCTTAGGAAGTCGGGTTAAATATGCAAGTTAAGTTACAAAAATATTAGGGGATCTTGCTGGGTAGCAAGAGTATTGCCAAAGACCCTTAACAAAATAAGAAGTGTTGCTAACGCAATTAACATCAGAGCTTAGTTATTTTTCTGAGAAATGGTAATTCTTTGAATAGTTAAATAGAAAGCTATAAAGAAAGGACATTGTAGTATTTTCCAAACATAAAGTGTACTTGTATCATTAATCATGATTTTTAGCTCTAATGCAATGTTAACCACAAGGCAGCCGATTGAAATACTTAATATCTTTGTCATATGAAATACTTCTTTTAATGTCCACATGTGCAATAGTTATTTGAGATGGAGTTGTTAGAATGAATAACAACTTCAGAAACTATGGAGGAGAAATGGTAGACTAAGGTGAAGTAAAAAGTGGATAAATTTATTCTGGTTTAAAAGCTTCTGAGAGTCTCACATAGGCATGATAATACATCCTCTGCTTCAGACTGTGTTCTACAATGCTCCCGAGGAAGATTCTCATAACTTTCTATACTTCCTGGCATTTTCATTCTTTTTATTATGTTAGTAGTAGCGATAAAAGATTAGACAGGTTTAATACTTCATAATGAATTTTGGCAAGACTTTAATCTGATCCCATTATTTATGGAATATTAGTAGGTGTCAAAATTGGTTTTGAAAGAAGATGCTGTGTTATTGAACATATCTGGAGCATTATTGAAGTGTCTGTTATAATGCAAAGGTATCTCAAGCTTCTGAGCTGTTTATCAAATCAGTTTGAAACACCAGTAAGACTTCAGAGAGGTGATTTGGCACATTCCCATGTGACACGTGTAAACTTCTTAAATATCTTAATTAGTAGTACATGCTGCTGGAATTAACATTAATCACTGCATTGCTGTGTGAAACTTAATTATGTGTGGATAGGATGTAGTAATTAGCGTTAGCGGCATTGGATTATTAGACAGGTGTTCTATAGCTAAATAATTTAAGTTTAAATAATTAGATATGTTTGTAGATATTAAATGGAAGCTATGTCATAATTGTGAATGGTTGTTTCCACTGAAATGTCAGTTAGCGATGTATCTGCAGCTTTTCTTGTAAGCCTGTTTGTTTTTTTTGTAACAGAAGTTCAGGAGCACAAGAGAATTGTTATTGATCTTGAAATAATCAAGTTAGATAATCTAAGAAAACACCTTTAAGTTCTGGTTTCAACTAATACCTTGGCTGAGGTGGTACTGTAGGAGTAGCCACAGGTTTGTATTCCTAAAGGTAGTAAGTAGTGCTGCTTTTGTTGGTTGTGGGTGGTTTGTGGGTTTTTTTGTTGGTATTTTTTTTGGTTGTTTTTTTGGAAACCCCTTCTGTAGATAGTAACAGAAACTGCATTTCATATTCTGCAGAGTAAAAATTTTGATCTAAAATGCCACATCCAATAGCCCATACGACTACACTTTTGCAGCAGTTGTCTCAGGAGCGTATACATATCCTCTGAAGTAACATAAGAATAGAAAGAATTAAAGAATTAAGATAAACATCCCACCACTTTTTATAGGAATTCTTCTTGATGTTTCTTCCACTTCATTCTGAATGTTATGGTCAGAACTGGAGTAATTGAAGGGGAAGACCAGTGACACCGTCTTTCAATATTGAACTCTGAATTTGTACATGTATATGCAAACACATCCATAGGTCACGATCTTTGCTTCTTTTGTTGAGGTTATCTTGATGGATATGGGCTTTTATAGGTAAATTTAATGGCAACTTTGAAATTGCCGTAGGCAGGCTGGTTGGTACCTGTTTATAAAAACAAAGCAATATTTCTCAGCCTTTCATGAAACTAAATTTCCTTTATCAGGGATTAAGGGAAACTTAAAGGTATTCTAGTACTGTAACATACGAATATAAAATGAGTAATAATGTAAATCAAATGCAGCACCTTCTGAAACGAGTTGCCTGAAGATACTAAACTATAATGTCAAAATTTGAACCAACTGTGAAACATTAATTTGTAAATACACGGAGTTAAATGCTTCACAGTTGGCATTTCGGCGTGCTTATTTAATAGCCTGCCATTTCAGCATTTAATCCTATCAAAAGAAAGGAGGAGGATTAAAGCAAGAGAAGCTTTTTGAAAATGTCACTTTTTATGAAAATTCATGATCTTGTAAAATTTGATAATATTTGTAAATACAATGGGGAATAGTTATGAGATTTGTGCCTTACATAATATTCTGTAATCCGTCTTTCAAATAAACTTGAAGGCCATCAGGATTTTTTTGGTCTCATCCTAAACATTTAAGCTTTTTGACTTGGGGCTTCAGAAAGCTTTTCTGTGATTTAATGAGACCTTCTGTGAAAATGCAGTGTAGTTCTTTACTGCTCAGAGACTACGAACATTTACAAACCAAAAAAAACCACTAACACTATTTGTTATTTTATTTTTTTCAGTGCATATATATTCAGGCAGTTGTTTAGAACCAGGTATCATCGCTGTAGTCACAGCTTGACCTGATACTTCTTGCCTGCTTGTAAACCCTTCAGAAGCTATCATGTACTGCATCCTTGGGCACACATGCCCTTACAGGCAGAAAGCAGCGCTCACCACACTTTACTGCATTTGGCAGCAGACAGCACTAAATGCATCATGTGCATCCAAGTCTGTAACTTTCCGTACATGCGCCGCCTTTATCCTGGTGTCGGAGCTTGAAGCCATGATCCTTCTGAGCTTCCCCTGGAGTTCTGCAGAGATTGACTGCTTGCAGTGAATCTGGCTTGCTGAGTTTCAAACTTAAAATACCAGATGATAAGATTAAGGAATAAAATAACTTGAGTGAGCAAAATCTATAATGAGCCAGGGCTTGATGCTCTGTGTGTGCTTGCGCTTCCCCATCCCTGACTCTTATTTTAGGAGCTGCCAACAGAACTCATCCATAGTACTCAAGTTTGGGAAGAGTTCTCCTGCAGCCAGATGCTTGACTTGCGTAGTGAAATAAGTCTGTTTTGAAGCTGCTTAATTCCTGTCTAAATCTCTGTTAGATTTTTGTAACTGAGTAGTATTGCAGCTGCCATTGGTGATACTGTCTATTCAGTTAGGGTCTTCCAAGCTGGTATTTTGCAGGGTGTTGCACTCTGAAAGAGTAGTACGGACCCCCTGGTTCATCAGAGAGTCATGAAAGAGGCACAAGCCTTTTAGATGGCTGTGTTGGCCGAATTTACCATTGTAAGACCTCTCTGTATGACTGGTCAAAAATTATATAAAATTTCAAGCTTGATCAGGGATCAGTTCTGTTCTTTTAATGCTTTTTACAAAGCTGATAAACAACATTCATTTTTGCTGTGTGTTTTTTCCTTGAAGGTTACTCAAGTAATAACCAACCTGTAGTACAGATTCTTTGAGTTACATTTTAGTCACCTATCTTCCATATCCTCCTGGTAGTACCCAGTTTGAATAGCAATTGTAGTTAAAAAGCATGCAAGAAAAGCTTAAAACTTAATACTTTAAATAGAAAACTATTACATAAACGCTACATCATCTTTTTTTCCTTAAAAATGCTTGTAAAATCTAAGACAGGCATGTTGTTTTAGTGTGTCACTAGATGTGGTGCTGATTTCTTTTTTTGTATTTGTGTCATATATTCTGCTGCGTGTCCAAATATTGGATGCAGGGAAGAGGTTTAAGTAGGTTTTACAGCTGCTGTTTCTCATTTGCAAAGAAATTGATTTACAGTGATAGCTGATCTTGCTAAATAAATAGATGGTTGATGCATGAAAGCTAACTTTGTTTGTATAAACAGTATGGCCTATTGTAAGAGAGATAACAGGGTTTTATTGACCAGAGTAAACAAAGTGGTTTCTGGGTAATTCAGTATATTTCTGGAATGACTTTCTAAACTGTTTTGTTATGTCCTATTGCAAAGTTGTATGGCCAGATGAGGCAGCAGCTCGGGTTGGTGGCTCCTGACATGGCTGGAGTGGAGGGAGAGGGATGGAGGGGCAAGTCCGGGCCTCTCCTCTCTTTTTGAATGTTACTGCTTTCGTTAGTGAATCACCTCTGCAAGTTTTCTTCTCTGAAGGTCATATGTTTCCAAAATGGCCACTTAGTTTGGAATGTGGTGGTGGTGTTATTTTGTGTATATGGGTTCCGAACTCCTAAAACGAGAAGTCTCGTTTGCATTTTCAAAAATCTGTGTTTTTTTCTTTTTTAAAAAATTTTTTAATTCTTTTACTGTCATGTTTAGCACCAAACATTCTCTGTCAATTTGGGAAATTTTCACTCAATTCTTTTCCAGAGAAACATGTGAAGAAGATAAACACTATAGACTTTAAGTGGAATTATTATATGGAGATTTTTACCCACTGACAGGCTGACCGAGTGTCTCCTATCCAAGGCATAAACTGAGAGACTTAAAATTGAAATCCACAGGTATTTACAGCCACCTTTGGAAATATAAGCTGTTGTCATTCTCATTGGTTTGTAGTTTGTTTTTCTCTTTGGTCTTCTAGTTTTTAAATACATTTTCTTGGAGCACCTTTATACAAGTTAACCTCTTCTTAATGTACTAGGTTTTTCCTTTTCAGACTGAGAGATTGGGATCTGTTCCTATGAAGGAGATAATTGGATTGAAACTAATTTACTCATGTGAATGGCGTTAGTGGTAACGTAATGTTTCTCTATCACATCAGGACCTGACCAAGTAAACTGTTGGGCATGTCGAAAACTGTTACCTTGTGTAGATGAATGGTTTTGCCTCCCAAAATAATGAATAAGAAGGGAGCCTGTGTTTGAATGTTGAATTACTGAACAAAAATATGTCTTCTGGGTTGTAATGTCATAAAGAGAGAAAGCCTCGAGGGAGGGGATAGAAAGAGTCTTGGAAAAATACCCTGTGGCTATGAGTAAAAAATATGTGTTAAGAAATAGTGAGATGCTGGCACTTGGTGCTCCGGGGCTCTCCTAAAACCAGGTCACTTCTAAAACCTGTGGAGGAGTGTAGGGTTTGACCCATGACGAAGTTGCAGGGCTGTTTTGTTTCTGACTGCAAGTTGCTCAGTGGTAACTTGGCTGTGAGTTACTCCCACGAGTAGTTCATTATGTGGAAGTTCATCTTGCAATTAAGGAAGGGAAAATGACATTGTAGTTTCTGCAGATTGTCAAGGGATAGGCAGGTGTTTGTAGTTATTGCAGAACAGCTGATGTTTAACTTCTGACCCAGTTGTGCCTTCAATAATCTGGTATTGCCCTAGGTTCCAAGTAGAAACAATTTAGCTGTTTATCAACTTTGAAGTGCATTAATAACTACTGAGAAGACTCCTTTTCTGAATACCACTTTATTCAGTTGCCTTGTTCACAGTTTTCAAAGTTTGAGCAATTAAAGCTGCTGAGTGGCTTTTTGCTGGAAGTTTATCAAGAGCCTGCTGTTAGATCTTGGATTTAATTTTGGGTTTACTCTTTATGGGTTGTCTGACACCTTCCCATGCTCTCCTGCAGTATGTCAAATGCTGCTACTGAGTTATATCTACCCTTGTTCTTCACACTATTTATTGCTGCTGTGGGCTGTATTAGAGAAGGAGCAGAGTTCATGTGTGCAAACAAATGTCTTAAGAGGAGTGAACTTATTTTTAGCAGGATTTTACCTAAATGAATTATGTTGTTTCTTTGTTTTTGTTTTGTTATCATGTTTGGCTTTTTTTTTCTTAACCCAAGTTGGCAGATTGAGTTTGGAGACTTGACAAGAGTCTCTTAACTCCTGCTAAATCACTAAAACTGGTGGATAACTTTGGCAGACCATTTCTTGAAGTAAAGTAAACCTTTTGCAGAGTGGCCTCCTGGAAAGTTTCTACTTTTTCATTTGATTGTTTGAAAAAGGCATAACTAGACTAGGAATAATAGCAACTCTTTAGCAACTCATTTGGGCAAAATGAAAGAGCTGGAGTGAAACCTAATGGTATAGGTTTGGCTGCTGAACTGTGCCATCGGAAACGGAGATGCTTTAGGTGACAAACTGTAATGTAGGGAGCAGCTAGAGACAGCAGAGAGGTAGATGGATTGGTATGTACTAACTGGTGTTTGTCACCCGGTGAGCAGGTTCTTCAGCACTAAGACTAGAGGGATGTATGAAACAAAGGGGTCTCCAACAGGTTGGTTATTACAGGCTGCTGTGTAACTGAAAATGTCCTTTTGTTGGTAGGTCATCTGTCATTTCTGTAACAGAAATTTGCTTGGCTATTGTTATCGCTCACTTTTAATGCCCATAGGTGCATCAAAGTATCCAAAACAACCTCTTGCTTTTAGTTAATGGACATGCTGAGAGCTGATGGGAGTTTGTGGTATTCATCTTTCCATCTTTTCTTTCCCCTAATTCCCCTCTCAATGCACACTGTACATCAGTGGGGAAAGGTATCCAGTTACTCTGCAAGTCTTTAGGGAGCCTGAAGAGGGCCATGAATACTATGGGCAGCCAGCAGGA
>NW_009647731.1:8490864-8494166 GCF_000708025.1 Charadrius vociferus | reverse complement strand
GGACATGTGTGTATTTTGCTTATCTGCTGATACCCGTAGGGCCTGTGTTCTCTCCATCACTGGGCTCCTGGTCAGCAAGAGCTGCTCTCACTTGTGAGCACCTGGCATAAAATGGTATTCTTACACATCTGCTTTGGCCTGCCACATACTATACGCTTAGTGTGATTTACATGCATAGTTGCATAAGTGCAGCTGTTTGCATTGATTTTATGTTTTCTTTTAATAATCAGAATTGTGAGTGTCTGTCTGGTTCTCTGTCTGATTTATGGCTCTATGCATCTGTGCTCCTGCCTGGATTTCATCAGTTACCCTTCTGTTCTGATGAGTTTCTAGAGGAGTTTGTATTCAGCTCTTCTTGAATGTTAAGTACATGTTAATTAAATACGCATACCAGTCAATTGCAATTTAGTGAGAAGTTGATGAAAATAATACAGTTGCTCTGCCTGTCTGTTTGAAAGTTGTACCCAGTAATATTTTAGATAGTTTACTGCTCTTTCAAGTGTGGTTGAACTTGGTTTAAGTCTCAAAAATAAAGATTTTCCTGAAAACAAAGAGCTAGAGATAGGAAGGTACGAAAATGGCATCTCCGAGGCAAACGGTGGTGGCACGCTGGCACTAAGGCCGTGTGGGAAGCTGGTAACTAACTCCTGGCACAAACGTAGTTTGGTGTGAGCCACGGCATTTCTTCTCTCAGAATGTGTGAAAGGAAGAGGGGAGCTTATAGGGCAAATTTCTTTTCACAAAATGGCTTGTATATAAACATTCTCATTAGTAGAAGGAAATCTCAGCTGCTTGGTTCTGATTCTCATTTTTATATTTACACCAGCTAAATTAACAATTACATTAGCTTAAAGAAAAGCATCATCAGGTTAAATACCAGGAATAAATTTGGAATGGATATCTCATAAGATATCCTTAATGAATAAGAGATATAGTATGATAATAATTAGTATTACTGATTTAACTAATGAACCCACCGTTCTTTAATGTAGGTATTTGATGCCCTTCAATGGAATGGAAATGAATTTTCATACATCACAAATAGTTGATATCTAGTGGTCTTAAATTTTGTGGTTGCAGTGTCAAAATACAGGCGTAAAAACTGAGTGACTGCAAAGAAACCCTTTAATTTTGTGGGAGGAATTCCTTATTCTGAGTATATTCTTATGTAATGTAGCTATTTTCATGAAGTCAAATGAGTTAAGTAGTTCAGATTCTTGGACTCAAGGTAATTCATTGTTGTTACATGTGTCATGTCTTACCTTCCTAGAATGCTGTAATTATTTAACTGAACATTATCTCAAAATGACTATTCATGTTTTTTTTCTTCCTTTCTTTCTCTTCAATCACATGCCGAAGAAGAAATTAGATGTTTGTCTCTTAGTGTTACAAGTCTCTTATAGGTCTGTCAGGGTGGAGCTCAACATCTGGAGGCAACAGTGAATGAGAATGGTGTTTGGAGTATTTTATTTTCCCTAGTTACTGTGGCTATTCTATGTCTGTAGAACAAGGGAAGGGAAATCTTGCTTTGTGGGCAAAAGTGCAAGTTAAGATGATTATTAGTGTAGAATAAGTGATTCTTCTTGCTTTTTCCTTAAGAGTGACCAGGCATTTTAAAAATACTTTCAGTAATCCAAAAAAATGTATAAACAAGCATTTTGTAATGCAAGTGCAGTGCGTGTTCTCTGAATGCTCTGTAATGATGGCAAAGAGAAATGAGAAAGTAATATGTTTGAGCAGCATAGCGATTGCCCTGGAAAAGCCTTGGGGATCAAAAATGGAATTGCCGATTCCCGTCATACAAATGAAAAGACTGAAAGGTCATTCCGGTGTATTAAAGTTAGATATAGCAGACTGATGGTCTGCAAAGGACACCCACGTATCGGAAGTGATCAGTACTGAATCATCATTTAGAAAATGGAGCATTTCCCTTAATGCAGTCTATTAAAAGGCTGCCTCCGTTAAAGTTTTGGTAAGATAAATAGAATCTTTGAACTATGAATGTCTTTACAGATATTTTAACCAAAAGTCAGTGTCTTCAGATCCTTGCTGATGTCATCTGTTTCCATTTTTAGGTGCTTGGTTTGGAACAAGTATCATGTTTGCGCACCCTTAGATCCATTTGATGTTAACTGAAGCTATGTATTTTCCCCAGCTGATAGAAGAAAACAAAACCAAAAAACGCCCTTAGAAATCTGAGGCCAGATTTGCAGAAAGGTGGTGTTTTTTAATTATAAAACCAGCCATAAGGTTTTTCACATCTAAACAAATATATAAATATATATACACTTTATAGATGTATGTATAAGTTCTGCATATATATAAAAATACATGTACTTAATCTATATAGATTTGTGTGTATATATGTATAAAGTGAAAAACATCAGTTGTTCTTCAGTTAAATTTAAATGGAAATCTCATGGCTGACAAATTGGCCATGCATTTTAAATATGTAGATACTTACAAATACAGTAAATGACCCCTGAGAAATTCGGCGTGGCTTATCTGAAGTTCACCTGTGGTTACAGCTCTGATATGCAAGAGTCAAGAAATACAAAGATGATGTTTATCAGAGCAATTGCAGAAATCTGTTTCTAGGTTCCTTGATAGTTAAATCACACATCTGTGGGAATATAGTAAGAATAGCTGTACAGCAGCTTGTAAACTAAAAATACAATCACTTTACGTAACAATGTGAACTACATGTGAAGTGAGCATAGGATTATGGTGTTTGTAACTTCGTAACAGACAAACGTGGTCCATCTCCACTGTAATCTCTCCCCCTTTCAACCAGTGATTTTCCCTGGTCTCAAATCAGATGCACATTTGTAGTAAGTAGAGATGAAAAGGCAGATAATCTATATGATTTCAGTGAGCTAATTAAGTCTGTAACAAGTGACTTGCTTAAAATACAAGTTCTGTTGAGTTGCATAGCGTTTCTGTGACGTGCAGTCAAAATCTACTGGAGTTGTATAGCGTGTTCTTGGGGGATACGAAAACTACCGTGTGACAAAGGTGTTAATTGATATTGTACATACTCACATATAACATGCTTTTACTCATAATTTTTGGATCTAAGACCTATATATAGACTGTAGATAAAGTTGTCCTCTCCATGGACATGTAAATATAAATAGAGTTTGGAAAATGGATGTGTATATGACGAACTATGTTGACAGTAGGGTGCTGAGGCTGTCCCTGCATTAGCGGGTGGTACAGCCCTGGGGGCTGAGGACATGACTTCTACACCGTGTGTGTTGTGGAGGGTTTACTGGGGGCTGCTTCTGGTCCGCCCTGCTGAA
>NW_009647731.1:8487987-8490841 GCF_000708025.1 Charadrius vociferus | reverse complement strand
TCTGGTGTGGCTTCCTCTGGAGGGAATACACTTTGTGTGTTCCAGGAGCACTTGGTAATGCAAATCAAAGCACATTAGGTGGAGACCATGTGGAGACCTGCCTCAAAAGCACACATCTGAACTGAAAAGCAAATGTAGGCATATGCTTTGAGCAACTGTCACATTGCAAATTCCATCTTTGGTGTTGGCTGGTTTGCTGCTCCTATCTCTTTTGTCTCTCAAATGAGCTAATAAACTATCGAATTTAGTCACTGTCTTGTACATGGCACGGAGATCCAACTGTAAAAAGTCATCAAGCTTTTATTTTCCTTCTATTCGTGGAAGGTATAGTAAAGAAGTAACTGAGGGGCTGTTGAAGCCTGGGTCAAACTTCACCTTGTGTGGGGTGGCAGGCAGGTAGGTTGCTTGTCGATGGGTTTAGGTTATGCAGTGAAGCTGATGCAGAAGTCGTTTTATGTAAAGGGTCAGAAATGATGGAAAGAAAGCATTTTGCAGATCAGCAAAGAAGAAAAATAACTTGAAGGGCTCTAGCTGCTGGTATGTTAAATATTTGGGAGGGGAGGAACTCTGGGCAAAACAGGATACATCCGATGTATATGACTCAAATCCAATAAAATAGCTCAAAATGGAAAAGAAACAGGTAGTGATGATGTGCAAATGAATATATTCTTCTGTCTAGGTAACTTGATTTCTTGTGATGCCTGAACCAAAACAACTACCCTTGCTTTGGTTGCCATTTGCTATGTCCTTGAACTGTTGCTTTACTTCAGAGGGGTGAAGTCCAGTCCTGAGTATTTATGAAATGTGAACTTCGAGCGTGCTCCTGAGTTTCCTTAGTTGTGCTGTCCTGTTAAAGCAAGGAGGCGGTAGGCAGGAGTTTGTTGATTGGTAGGGTGGGTTTTGTTGGTTTTTTTTTTAAGACTGATATAAATGTGCCCGAATTGCAGGCGTGCAGTTCTGATCTGAAGAAGGGTCTCCACTGAGGTGGGGGGTGAGGTGTGTTAGGAGTGAAACGCTGCACTCTGTTCAGCCTGGGAGCTTGGCAAGGGCACGGCGAGAGCCTTGCTAGATAAGCAGCCGTGCCGGCAAGGAAAAATAAGGTGTTTGGGGGGAAAAAGTGTTCAGTTAGCCAGAATTTCTTTGAAAGCTTCCAGTAAAGACAATACCCTAGGTGTTAGGAAGTCTATTACTTAACCAAACCAGTTTTCTAAGCAGCACTTAGAGATGTAATACCTGTTAATTATTAAAGGAGAAAGCAGGCACAGTAGTAAGGGAGAGCAAATAATGACTATTGGCTTGGTGCAGTAGACCGGGTGTGTGATGAATAACTGCATCAATTTAGCTGCATAAACGGAGAGCAGAGGATGTATGACAAGAATAATACTACCGACAAAGTCATAGGAGGAGTAAGGTCATGGGAGTAGAGTAGCTGTAAATATTTGGCTAGTGTGGAATCTTTAAAGTACCTGATTAATGTATCTTATCTATAGGTTAGAAACTCACAGGAAATGTGTGGTTGTGCTCTCAGAAACATTAAACAGCTGGCTCAGGAGACAAATTGGCTTGATTTCAAGCATTTCTTCTCTCATATATATATATTAAAAAAAAAAAATCCAAATAAGATTTAAATGATATCTGGACAAGGAATCTGTTTGGTTATTAGACTAGAGTCAGAGTAATTTAGAAGGGAAGGGAGCTCTGGAGGTAATCTGGTGCCAACTCCACCCAGGTCAGGGCTAAGCTGGCTCACGGGGCCCTGGCAGCCAGGTGGTGTCAGTTGTTAAAAAAGTCTTTTTCTTCAAATTTTTTTTTTCCTCATTAAAGATTACATGAACAGACTGTACTGTTACGCAGGGAGGGAGGGCAGCAGAGCTACCTGAACTCGTTTCAGCTAGTTAAATAAAAATAATTCAGAAAGCGTGATTTAGTCTCGAGACCAGTCTGGGAGTGTTTCTATAGGGATATAGATGGAGTAAAATGTCTTTGTGTTGCAGGCAGTCCAGGCAGGAGTACTCCGTAAAGAAATTGTATCAAGGCTATGCCTGAGCTTACAGATCTGCTGGAGACAGACCGTAATAAATATGTAATTTTTTTTTTTTTCATTTATTAAACTTCTGCAGTCTGGCTACAATGGGGATTTAGCCAAAAACGTGGGAGCATCTATGATGGATTTTTGTTCCTTGCAAACAATATTTGAGCAAAGAATTCCTTTTTTTTTTTTTTTTTTGTTTTAAACAAAGCTCTTTGTCAGGTTTGGTAAATGTTTCTATTTCCACTACAGTTCTTGAACCTTTAGCTATTGGAAGAGAATCTGAAATAATATATATTCTAAAAATATGTTTGTAATAACTAGGAACAAACTTTTGGCTGCCGTTGTGAGCAAAGGCATTCATGTTCTTGCCAACTGATATGTAGAAGTGCATTAGGAACCGCAGTCTTGGTTGCATATGATTGAGGTAACCAAGAATTGTAATTAATCCCTGAGCTTTAAAAATAGCTGCTAGAAGGAAGTAATTTTATGAAAGGTCATTAAAGCAATATTCTCTCATATCTAATAATTGGAATGAGAGTAAACGAGATTTACCAGAAAGCAAAGAATCTCATTCTAGCTAAGAACACGCAATTTACTTTTACAGAGATTAGTTTCATTTCTGGATTTGTTTTGACAGCTGGAAGTAGAAACCTTTAAAGGCATTGAAAATGTGTCCTGGACAGAATACACTCTTTTCTGCACGTTCAAAAAAATAATTTAGTGGAGCAAAGAGATCTTTTTTGATATTGCCAAACCCCCAGCCCACTGTATAACTCTTCAAATGCCGAAATAAATATTTTAAAGCTACAGTAGAAGAGAAGC
>NW_009647731.1:8434992-8487943 GCF_000708025.1 Charadrius vociferus | reverse complement strand
TATAGGTCTTGACTGATAGCATCCTGGGCCGCCTTTTCAGCAAAGCACTTGCAGAACATGAGAGGAGCAAGCTAATTTCTCCTTTTTCTGTCTATATCAAATCAGAAAATATATCTTTGACATAAAACCTTGGCACTTTTTCTTATTTTTTTTTTTATTTTTAAGTTTAATTGGGGAATAACTTTACCAACATCTGAAAGGAGTTCTTCAAACTAGATTCTTTTTTTTCCTTGCTATGTGCTTCGTGGTGGCTGGTGTCTAGCAGTCCTACAGATTACTAGGTAAGCTTCAAGCATTACATGTTGCTAAATGCAAAGTACAGGAGTATAAATTGTGTTGTTAATAGAATAAATTGATTCTCTTTTAAAGGTGGAATTTCTGGAGGCAACATCATGAATCCAAAATATAGGAAAGCAATGTTTAGCTTACCATTACTTAAGACAGAAGGTTTGTTTTGCAAGTATATCATGAACTTGAAGTGCATGACAGTCATCCTTTTATCTATCTATAGGGATCATACGTTTGTGCGTGTTTATTAAAGAAAAAAGAACAGTTGAGAATGCTGAATGAGCAGCTATTGACTCTCAGTTGGCCAGAAACACTTTAAAGCGATGCCCTCTATGAGAGAGAGAATACGGATGATATGCAAAACTTGAATGAGTGCACTGCATGTGCATACATGCTTTTTTTAGTATCTGTATGGCTTCACCCCTTCCCCTAACATATCCTTTAGTTCCCTTTGCTGAGTATTACTGCCATTTATCTTGAATACATGGTATAGTATGACTATTTGCTGAGCGTCTTAGCTAATGTAAAGCTTAATTGGTGATTGTTAGTATTGCATTTTTTTGTATTTAACAGTTTCAGGATGGTCATACTGTGTTCAGGTAGTTGTGTCAACTCAGTGAGCATCACTTAAGTCTGGAGGCAAAAGTTTGATATCCATTTCAAAGTGTCTCATTACTCATTGAAAGAGTCTGACTTTCATATGCATTTAGATATGTCTCTTTTTATTTCCCTGTGGATATCTCTATACTTGTATAATGTGGGGGTGGTTTTTTTTGAAGAAAACACAGTTATTTGTAAAATCTGTGGTTTTGAACTGCTCTTTGAAAAAAACGTAAGTATTTAGTGAGACAGAGACTTAAACCAAGAGGCAGTGCTGTTTGGCTCTGGTCCCTCTGTTGGTGTGGTGTCCTCATTAGAGCTTTGCTCTGTGTTCCCCCAACAACGTACAGCCGCACCAAGCCCCAATAAACGTCTCTGGTTTTCTGTAGGGGTGAATTGGCTCTCGGGCCCCACACCACAGTGGGGTCACCCACCCCAACAGGGCAGCCTGTATGCCGAGAGGGTTCTGCTGCCCCGGGAGCTGCCCCTATCCCCTTCCACTCACCTTTGGGCAGGGGTGGATCTTACAGCTTGTTTCCATCAGGACTGTGTTTATCCCTGGGAACCACAGCACCGTCAGCTGGCACGGAGAAGGGCCATTACAAAACCCCATATAGTCTACATGGAGGCAAACACATTTATCCCTATGTAATAAAACCGTAGCTCTTTCAATAATTATAAGCAACATATCACTTCATCATCATACCCAAGTCACGATCCTTGCATGTTGTTTTTAACCTTGGCCATGTGTGCTTGTAAGCTTGCGTGAAAATGGGAAAAAAAAAAATAAATAAAATCAATGATGCTTCCTCTCAAAACGTCTAAATTACAGTCCATTGTTTGGCAATTGTATGACTTAGCAGAGTAGAATTACCTCGGTTTTAATTATCTTGCAGTGCTCTTTAAATGTTATTAAGGCATGTAAGTCAAAGGCTATTTTTGTGAACCTTGAGGGTTCAAGAAGGGCAAGCTTTGCATGATGAAAGCACATGTTTATTCATTATGATTTGCTTCTGGCATTACAGGCTAACAGACTCCTAAGGAAAAAATAAAGCAATGTGCTGATAGTTTTGCTTTTGTAGCTCCCCAGTGGACTTTTTTTGTCTCGCAGAAAAGACAATTCTTCGTACTGTTCTCTGGTAGAATATATAGTAATATATGTGTGGCAGTCAGTACCCAAATGTAATGCTGTCCACGAATCAATAGTTGAAAATCTGAGTTTAAGCTAAGAGTTTCTTGGTAGTTGATGTAAATTAATAAAGTTTTAATAATCAGAGGTCATGGGAACAGGAAAATTAAAGTGTTTTCACATGGTACTGTACTCACGGAGTTGCAGACTGCAGTTCTCCAATCCAGATTTTTTTTCTATCTCCGTCCTCCTTTCCATCCCCGTCTCTACATACACTGTTTTTTTGCCTTTTTTCCCCCCTAAACTCTGAATTTTCTTGGGCTTTTTAGTGTGTTGCAGAGGTGTTAAAAGCAAACAATTTTTTTGACTTAACACATCTCTTGTTCTAATGAACTATGGTGGGAGTTAAGTGACTGTAACAAATTAGGAGCAATTTAATGATTAAATTTGCAATTTTGTATCCTGAAGCTTTACTATAAGATATTTAATCTTTTTTACTTTTTCTACTGTAAGGTATTTCATCATTCATCACATAGCACATTTGTTTTTTCTACATAGCTGTAATCTCTTAAACATATAAATTTTCAAATCAAAATATTTTTTAAAGTATCAATTTAAAAGAGAAGCCCCAGACTTTGAATACTAAGTATTGAACGTGCCATGTATGAACAATGACTCTTTTTGGGCTACTCCACCAACAGCCTTACAGTGATGGTCAAGAAAGTACGGTACCATGGCCTGATATCAATATTTTCTTCAACTTGGATACAATTTTCATTATTTTTTTTCTTATAAAGCTCATTCAAATTATTAAGTAAACCGAATTATTCATACTTAAGTCAAGAAATCAGAGAAACACTTTCAGAACTGATGCAGGTTCCATCCCTGTAATATGTAGAAAGATATTTATCACCTTACAAATATTTACAACTTTTAAGTAAGCAAGCAAGATCTACTTAAGGACAGCTTCTGTCATACATATGCATTTGACAGTGTTTTCTCCCCCCACCCCCCCGGCTTGTTCAGTATGCTTTTTTTTTTTAACATATATTTATTTTGCAGGCGTTCTGTGGTATTAAGTAATTCTTTGTTCATTTTTTAAATTAAATGACTGAGTTGTAAATTCTTTAGGGAAGGTAATTGGTCACAGTCCCAAGCAAGTCCTGTTTCTGGTGGCAGAGGAGAGAAAGGGGAAAGGGAAATAGAAATATTTTGCATTATGAAATCTTCTGGGTATTTTTCTTGTCTAGTTCACCGGCTATCAATAAGATCTGTTGCTAATTTAAAAATAATAGAGCATAAAACCAGAGTGTATGAAGTTACGGTGAGTGCTGAAGGAAAAGAAGTTTTTAAGCTTGACATAATTTCCTATTCATTCTTTTACTTACCTTACGATAGGGAGATGAGGAATTGGTATGTATTACTTCCATGAGCCAGAAGATACTTTAAAAAAACAACAACAACAAAAAATGCAGTCAAAATGAATGAACTTTTATTTCCATTGTGGATAGTGTCCTGCTCTTCTTGTAAAAAATTTTTATTTTTTTTTACTCCTAATAAGCTATTTCTGGAAGAGTGTTGTGTGGGGTTTTTTTGTGTGGGTTGTTTTTTTTATGTTAGCACTTTTGCATTCTTAAGTGTTAGTGGTTTGGGGTCTGGAGACCCCAAATTGGTTTCTGGAGAACTCGTATGTTCTGCTACCTCCAGAAAAGATTGGGGAGGTAAATTATGGGAGAGATTTCTGCCAGAATCATGACTAAGCCTTGATGCTGCACAATTCCAGTCTCAAATGTTTAACAGAAATATTCGTGGCATAGCTAAGTGGTTTTTGTTTGTTTTGGTTTTTTGGATATCCATTGTAATAAAGCTTTTTCATAGCTTAAGAGTGGAGGGTATTGAGCTCTTTATCTAAGTAGTTACACCAATTCTGGTTTTGGGGGTTTTTCTTTTGTCACTCAGATATCCAGTTATAGGGGAAAAAAGATCCTACATTTTTGTTAATCAATGAGATCATATAATTGACTATATGGAGAGAAAGCTGCAACATGGAGGTCCCTTCCAAGCTAAACTATTCTATGATTCTGTGAAAGATTCAGAAACGTTTGTAGAAGTCAGGCTGCAAAGTTGGATAGCACGTTGATTCCAATTTACAGCTCATGTTCCGTTTTTAAATCATTCTTCGGATATATTGGGGACTTTGTGTTTGGGGGAGGGGGAAGACTAGAATATTTTTCAAGTGCAAAGCGAATTTATCTAGGTATTGATTTCTTTTGCAAAGTGAGCTGCCAGTATTTGACTTCATTGGTGTAAAGATCTTTTTCAGTTTAATAGTTGTGGCAATTTTTATAAGTGATGCCCGGTGACAGTATGAAAATCTGGCTTCAAGGTGTGCTGTTGTCTTGATGGTACTAATTAGATGTGACATTGAGCTGCTGTTTCACTGCCTGGCAGCGACTTGTGCCCTACAACCATAAACAAATTGATTTGATGTGATGTGTTCAACAAAATAACCAGAAATAGATGTATGGTCCTGGAAATCTTTACTGGTTATGTAGTCGTGTGTTTATACTGCAGTGTTTTGTCCAGAACTTAATTGAAAACAAAGTTTGGTTTGGCTTCCTTTCTATGTAGAGAAAGATTATTATATACAAAACCTTGGCCTTCTTACGGAAGTTATTCAGAATAAGCTAGATACAAATCCTGGTCTTTTCTGGTCTTGGCAATGTAGAATTTCAGAAGAAAATTGATCTTCTGGTTTTACCAGGGAAAGGGTGGGCTTGGGGGGTTGTATGCAACAGGAACTTAGTTTTCATACAGACGGCTCTTCTATTTAATCTCTGAAGAGCTGTTATAATGACGAACCGTTTTACTACATCTGCTTTAGTTCCTTTGGGTTTAGCTAGTTCTGTGGGAATGGAGGAGCCTGAAAAATGATCGGGTCATGCAGGATATTATTCAGGCTTGTATTTTTCTTTAACAGCCATCTAGCCATTAATATTGATGAGAAATGTTAACAGCTGTCAAGTTTATGCACTGTTTATGCAGTGCAGTAATAACCAACTGTCTTCGCTTAAGTCCTATGGTATTTCAAATTGTATTGTTAAATTGGTGCTAGGTAGGTGAGGTCCCTGTTGCTTAGACAATGTTATTGATAAGTGTAATTTATGTTACCTGAAACTGTAGCAGTTTGTTAGCAAGAGTTAGTCTTTTACATATTTTTTTGTGCACTCTTGTGTAAGTAACTGTTTAAATATGCCACATCTTTAATAAGTCAAACGGCTGATTTCCTCAACTTTTGGTACAAAGCTTAATCTGCTAGTCCAGTTCGAGCCGAGGGTAGAGGAGGGGGTCAGCCAGGCTGCGGGGCTGGGGGAGAGCCGCACACCAGTGCTTCGCTCCCCCCTGGGACGGCTGGTACACGCCGGCCCTGCCGCTGCAGCACCCAGCTCTGCCTCGGAGCAGCCGGTCTGCTCCCCTCTCAAACCCCGGCGTTTCCCTGAGGATTCCCGGGCAGGGAGCGTTTATGAAGCTCCTGCTCGTTTCAGAAGATGCACTGTACTCCAGATGTAAGTCTGCAGTGCTGTTGCTCTAGAGAAAACACTTCTGCTCCAGAATAAAATCAAGCTGTAAATAATGCAGTTACTCTTTCCATCAACATTTTTCCTTCAGAAATGTAACTTTTAAGCCCTTTAAAATACGGCTTTTCAACTCATCAGTGAGATGGAAGAGTTGTGATTTGTATGCATTAGAAAGTAGTATTGTATATTTTATTTCCATGGAAACGGGCATCTGTGATGCATGTTACCGTAATTGCAGTGGATAATAACTTTTGTATTTTTAGTTTTGATGGCACTATCTATGTCGTAATGAGGTGGTTAATGCTGCTGGTTGTGATAGGCAGAACTGTCAAGCACTTTCTAGAGAAAACTCATAACCATGAATACTATTTCCGTTATAAAGAACTTTTACCCAATAGTCTTAATATTTTGAATTTATTACATTAAGGTTAACAGTAACTGTTTTAGCGCTATTAATTAGGTACTTCTAAGATAAATACAAGTAATTACTAGCTGCTTTACAGGGTTTGCTTTTAATGTATATTGAATGTATTTCTTCTTTGCTTCCATCTCAGAGATGAACAAAACACTGGGTTGACCCTTCTGTCGTGTGCACATATTCACAGCGCATAAACTCTACGAACTCATTTATCTCCTTTATCTGTAATTTGCATTGCAGCGATTGATAACAATTTTTTACAAAGAAAATCATTAACTAGGTAAATTTTTTAGTGTTTTGGTGTCACACATGGTATTATTAGCGAGCTTTCTCTGTTCTTTTTAATATCCACTTCGAGTAACCTTATTTTAGTACTTACTATTAAGCTACCTGAGTTTTTAATGGAATATTTATATAATGACTGAGTCATGCTTAAGCAATATTGGAGGAAGCCTTTTTTCTATCAAAGACATAAATGGTGATAGAAGATTGGGGGGGGGGGGAGATCAATCTTTTCCATTTTTTTCAGGGCTAAAGGAAATCATCACAGTTGGCTTTAATAAAGACTAAAAGGATGTCAGTGAGTAGGAGCACTTAAAGAAGGGCTACATTGGTGTTTGTACTAAATTGCTCTCCAAAGAAGAGCTCCATAAAAACTGAAGGTCTGCATTTTACCTGCTTCTGACACTTTGAAGTTAAATGCAGGTTTTCTGCTGCCCTGTTTTGTCTTTAACTCCTCCATTCAGCTCATGTAATTGCTGTTTAGTAAGAAAGTCGCAGCAATTCATGATAATTGCAAAGCAGTTTACTTTTTGCATGTCACAAAACCTGTGTCACCATACAATTGGAAAGTACAGTTTTCAGTAGTAGCCTAGTAAAAGAGTATCCGATGTGTCAGAAGTACTGAGGAAAATAAGATGGAGCTCCTTATTTTGTTCAGTAACTAGCTTATTCTGGAGTTTGCTGATGTCAAATGTTTTTAGTGCTCATCGGACAGACATGCAGATGTTTAACTCTACTACCATGAATCGTCACGCTGATTTCAGAAAAATAGTACAGCACGGTAAAGCTAGACATGTGTGTAACATTTGCAGTATTGTGGCCTTAATGAATTATTACTTTAAATATGATCTTGGTCCAGTATGTAACTTACTTTGGAATGAAATAACTATCATATTTTGTAACTTGTATTTTTTATAATATATCATGTAGAACAGAAATCAGTGAGGCGCACTAGCTTGCTGTATAAGACAACTAGTAAAAAAAATCTCAAGAAACTTATCCATAAATAAGCTTTTTCCTGAAAGTAAAACAAAACAAAAAACCCCACCCCAAAACCAACAAAAATCAAACCATGAAAACTGCGAGCCTCATCTGAGATAGTTGTCTCCACATGCACAGACCACTGTTCACATAACTGGAAAAATTAACAGCAAAAGTTCTAACATCCCACTTCCATTTTTTTCACTGTTTTATTGTCATTAAAAATCTGTTGTTCCTAATATGCCACCAAAAACCAAAGCTGGTGACTATTCCAGACCTCGCTAAGAAAGCAGAGATAGTGAGTCCATTGCATATAAGCCTGATTTTTCTGTCACACATTTGCTATACGGACTTTTTCATTAATAATTCTATTTGATTGTTTAAATAGAAAGTATGTACCACACTCATTTTTTTTTTACTTTTTTTAAAAACAAATAAATACTATTAATTGGGGTGGCTGAAATGTGACATCTATTCATGGGAAATTCTGTCCTTTAAAAACTGCTTCTGGTATAGCTTGGATATGTTATGCTTAAAGATATTTGAAATGGACAAGAAGAGATTAAAAACAGTGTATATTTATGTATTTATCGATAAAGCAAATGAAGGTAGGTCCACACTGCAGTATGGCACAAAAATAATATTGATATACCTGATGTAACTTGACAGTACCAACTTACCTGTACTCCGAATGGACTAATTTATCTTGTGCTGACTTCTTTGACATCAGAATAGAGACCAACAACACCTTTAAAGTCAGCGTATCCATGTCTATGTTTTAGTCAAAGCAGGGCGTAAGAACTGATTACTTACTGGCCGTTTCCAGATGCCAGTAAATGTAATAAGTCTTTTGAAGGCAAAGGTGTTTCATGTGTGTGTTGGGGGGGTGGGGGGTGGTTAGTTGGTTTTGGTTTTTATTGCTCTTAGCGAAGGGGAGAAGAAATGGGAAGTGGTGTGTGGGTCATGTGCATCATCTGCTGAGTGGGAGAATAGTCACCACAATTTAAAAAAAAATAATAATCTCTTTTCTGGAGCTGAGTTTTTCACAACTTAAAGGTCTTTAAAAGGTCTGGTGCTATTAGGACTCCAGTGTTTCCTTCTTAACTTCTCTCTGAATTACTTTATTTTTTACTTTTTGACCTTAAACCTTTTGAAATGGCTGTGTAATTCCTCTGCTTTAATCAGCGGTCGGAGCTCCCTTTGAGAAGTCTGTGGCACTCACTAAACTTGCTGAGTTACTTGTGATGGTGGATGAATGTCTGAGTCAATCCATTGTGTTAGAAGTGGGTAATATTATAAAATCTCTTTCAAGAAAACCTGAAGAGTCCACGAGCTAATGATTCTAGTATCTGCTCAGTGACATCCGAAAAAGCACAAAGGTGTAGCCAGTCCCATAAAGCTATGTACAGTAGGAATCATTGTCAGTGTCTTTGGTACCTGATTTGCCAGTTGGTTGTGTATACTCTAATCTGCAAACATTTTCAGCTGATGTGATGCAGAACATGAATATATCTGTAAAAATGCAGTAATTGCAAAACTGACAGTACTGAATAAAATTAAATAAGCTGAAGAACATATTTTCTGATGTTGCAAATACTTGTACTAGAAAAATGATGTGAACATGCATTCTTAAGATGATTTTGAGTGCGGACTGATCCCTTTGTTTTACTGATGAAGACTGTTTTCAAGACAGAATGCACTGTTCAGATTTTCTTGATGTGAAAGGTGGTCAATGTGAAAGGCTGACTTTTTTAGTGGATGGCAGATTAGGCAAGTGCCAAGGACAGCTATGTGAGCGCGGAAAAACCTCTCTCGAGTCATGGGGTTTCGGAGCAGAGGAAGACTTGCAATGGAGGAAAGCAGAACACCAGGTAAAGCACAAAGCAAGTAATTAAAATAGTCTAAAATTGGAAGGATAAGCCTGGTGCAACCCACCACAAACACTGCAGTGAACACTGGGTAGAGGCGAGGGATGGTTTAACTATCAAACTAAGTGTTATAGGATGGATTAAGAAAATGTGGTTATGCATCTAAATAAATTCCATAATATCCAAGTGGAGACCAATTTCTGATAGAACTTCAATATTTTTATATTTGATGTAACTCAGTCCTGTTTGCCGTGAGGTTTTATTGGTGGTATCTGCTTACGGTGAAAGCTCATTCTGCCATTATTAACTTTTCCAAATGTATTTTGTGTTTGCATGTTAAGTTTTTAATGGTTTTATCTAACTTCTTCTAAGCAAAACAAACAAAAGAATTATCTTTTTGGCAGTTGGTCAGTTCTGCACTGTCAAGTGAATTGTGTAAGAACAATAATCTGGACCTTCGTGATTGCTGTTTGACAAATGAATTTTCGCCATGAGGAACAGATATATTCCCTTTTAAATTTCTTACTGAAAGTTTTATTCAGATACATATATTTTTAAGTGTGTTAAACATAGTTGTAAATTAGGCTATCTTGAAAAAGTAACAAAACGACCCCCCCTGTCCCCCCATTCTAATGTATCTAGTACAAATACATGTACATTCAATGTATTTGTCTAACATGTTTATTATGGGCATTATTTATTATGTCTTGTCTTAGAAATTCTGAATGGAAGTGCATTGTAGTTATGAGACTATGTTATTATGGATGACACTTAGCTGTGTATTCAAAAATAACCTAACTTTGTTGGTACAATTTTAGAAACGTGGTAAACGAGATAGCATCACATTTGTGTGTTGCCTTTAAGAGGGATGTTTGTTTATCGTCCCTTTGCATTTGCAGATTCTTTCAGACTGATAATTTAATGAAGCATTTGAAGATTTAAACTGCATCCTGTGTTGATACTCATCTAAATATTTGGCTGTTTAGATGGTATTAGTAAGCTATAAACTTCTGAATGTAGCTGTGGAGTTCAGTATCAGTATGTTAAAAGGTTGGAAAAATTGATTTTCACTGACATGCAATGTCTGCTAGGCTTTCAGAAGGACAAGGCTGAGGTAAAGTGAGGCTGTGAGACACAACGTAATTTTCTGCTGCATTGTATTTCCAGAGCATACTTCCAATATTGAACTGAAAGTAGTGGTGGGGTTATGCTCTGCAGTGGCTCATACACTGATGTGTATAAATGAACTAAAGTCTGTATTGTGAAATCGATGCTTATAGACTTTGTTCTGTAAAAGTCAGGCATTCACAGCCCCACATCAAAATGTTTCATTAATTTTAAAGTGAGTGAACATCTTGTGTCCTCTTCTTGGTTTTTTTTTCCTTGAATAATAAATCACAAAGGAAATTACTTCTTTTTTTTTTTTCTTCCCCCAAGATGGTCCTTCCTGTTGCACCTTAATTTCTAAGTATTTCATAAGTTTGCTTACCTTTTTTTAAAAAGTTATGTATTTCATAAGTTTGCTTACCTTTTTTAAAGTTAGGTTTTCGAAGTGCTATGACACAGTTTAGCTCTAACTCTTTCAATATAGATTACTCTGAATGCATGCCTTTCACTGACAAGCATGTAGTATTATCTGCCTGGTTTTTCTCCTTATTTAAGGAACCACTAAGGTTTGCAGGAGATAGTGAAACAGCTAGTAATTAGATCAAGTTAAAATAAACTTGCTTTAATATGGTATAGCTAGTTGGTTAAAATTTCCCTTTCTCCTAGGCACAGCTGTTAATTTTTCTCCCTTACAGCAAGCTTCCTCGATAATAAATGTCCTTTTGTTATCAGCAATCTAACCTCTACGTCATTTAGCTGATTTCTGTCTTTCTGTTGTTTCATGTTCCAGTAGATCTTTGTCTCTTCATGTTTATTATCAAGTTTTAATTTAAGGGGGAGGCAGAAAGGCATAAAGTGGCTGTGCTGGGTGTACGAAGATGCTTGGGTTTGTGAGTGTGCTTACTGGGGTGGGGGGTGTTTGAGAGCTTGGTACAGTGTTCACCTGCACTGCAGCTAGCCTGAGATACTGTGGTATTACTTCGTGAAACTTGGAGTTGCCAGAAAGAAAAATCAAGGAAGGTATTCATCTGGCTGATAAATAAAATCAGTTTACTTCGTGAGAAAGCTTGTGACTGTGCCAAAGTTAATAAAAAGTTGAGATGAACTTTTCTTGTTATGTTCAAAGGCTCTCTCCTTCCAAAAACAGCTTTCTATCAGATACTGCTAGAATATTGGAAGTCTCCTTGCCATCAGTGAGTCATCTGCGGTTGGTATCCCTGCATGGGAGCCAAATGTTCAGAGATACCTAAGTGTCTTTGGTCCCAGCTGTCCCTCGTTTCTTTTATGTGGTCTCACCCTGGGAGGAGCAAGGAAGGGTGAAGTGCTGGAAGTCACCTCAGAGGTTTCTAGTGCTTTACAGTGGAGAATATTTTCACTGTTAAGTCATCC
Source organism: Charadrius vociferus (assembly GCF_000708025.1). Lineage (NCBI taxonomy): Eukaryota > Metazoa > Chordata > Aves > Charadriiformes > Charadriidae > Charadrius > Charadrius vociferus. The sequence continues at coordinate 8,476,303 of NW_009647731.1, read as the reverse complement.
ACTATTGAGATCTGCTCAAAGAAGTCCTTGGGTTGAAAGGAAGCTCAAGAGGATGAGGGTCTGTACTGACAAACTCTGTAAGAAACAGCTTTCGGTAACTTTTTTTCCTTTTTACTGTCTACTTACGCCCTTTTCCCGTATCTTGCTCATCAGCACTTTGCCATGATTGTAAGAACTAACCGTGGTTAGAGGTCATTGCTGCCTTTCTTCAAAATGCTAGATGTTACAGTACCAGCTCCTGTTTTCCTTCTGACACTATTTTTCCCATATAAGGCTTGTTGCTTTCTGAAGAATGGGTCTTTAGAAATGTTATCACTTCTTTGTGCCACTCTTTGAATGAATAAGAAAATAATCAACTGTAAAGAAAAGTAGATTTACACAAGGTAACTAACTCCTGTAAAAGTGTTATGGTGGCCAACTTCCTTCAGTAGTTGGCTGGTTTTTTTGACCCCTTTAAAGACCGATTGCACAAGAGTTACCTCATATTGCAAACTTACAGCAGCTAAGACTATGCCTTGTATGAGCCATGACTTTAAAATGTCTTGTCTTACTAAGTAACTCCAATTCTGGGTATTAAGATCGAGAACTTGTATAAGATCTCAGAAGAAACTATGTATCATCAAAATAGATATATCCCTACAGGGGTGGAATTAAATGACCAGAATAACTTAGTGTTAAGAGGAAAATCATCCTGGTTTGTGGTGGTGTGGGTTATTTTTTTTTCTTTCTCCACCATTCTGTCTAAGGATCCCTTTCTTTCCTGAAATTCTCTCACTGAAGGGCTTTATACTTCAGTGGGCTAACAACAATTAAGGAAAAAACATTGTTATGGTTTTTTTTTTAGTCCTTTGTAATATTTGTGTTCCTTAAGTGGGAGTTTACTTTCTGATCTGCATTATGACAGTTTCGTTATCTAGTCAAACACAAGGATTTGGAAATCTTTCTCCAACTTTAATCATTTAGAGCAAGACTTTCAAAGGAACCATTATAGGAAAATTGAGATTTGAGTACTTAAACTCTGTGGTAAATCCCAGGAATAATGGTCTCCTCATTGTTTGATAAAAATATGCAGAGCCATATAGCATAAGGGAATGATTTTTGGAAGGAGTTTTTGTTTGCTGTTTGTATGCTGTCACAGCAAATTCATGTCACTTGTGTTTTTGACAGTTGAAATATCCAACTAGTGTTGTTTGAAATAGTAGTAATTGTTCCTGTTGTTTCCATACAGCACGTGCAACATTTGTGAATTGCATCCTTAAAGCCTTATTATTATATAAATAAAGGACTGGAGCAGAAGAGTAATTATTTGCTTTCAAAAAAAGTTTAGCCTTATTATTATATAAATAAAGGACTGGAGCAGAAGAGTAATTATTTGCTTTCAAAAAAAGTTTATCTTTTCTTCCACAGGCATTTCTAATACTTTTTCTTTGTTTCTTAACACTTCAGACTTGGGTGGTAGGGTGGGTGGGTGGTGGGGCAGTGTTTATTATTATTATTTGATTATGTGTCAGAGTTTCTTTGGTGTAAATGGGAATGGCCTTAATTAGAACAAACAAAACCCCCAAACCCACCACAGTTGTTTCTGTACACAACTATTTACTTGCTTGCATTACAGAAGAATCTCGGGACTGCAATTAAGCTTGTATTTTATCTTGTTATTCTTGCATACATTACTGGGTATTCACAGTAGGTATGTTAGTTTGGGAGAAAATATTATCTTTAAGTCACTGGGGGAAAGGTAGAAAGTTAATAGCAAAGCTTAAAAAGTTCATGCAAGTCTGTTTCTTCAAACTCAGTCTTGTTCTTAAGCAAACTATTAGCTAGTGTAGCATTTTTATTTGAAGAACTGAACAACAATTAACAAAAAACCCCAAGATGTGGTGTTATTAAGATTATAGGAAAGGAGTGAGCACCATGCAGCCAAGGAGAGAGTCGTGTACTGAAGTTAAGTAATCCCCTTCATCTGTGGAAAGCCGTTGTACAGAACTAAGTAAACAAACACATCCTCAAAAGAGGAGGATCAAGTCCAGACAGTTCAAACATAGACAGTCGAATAACAACAAAGTAAATGCAGGATGGGGGAGAAGACTGTCTACCTAAACTCAGAAAATTGAAACCAAATAGAAAATTTCCAACTGAGGTTTTCTACAAACAGTATCTGTCTCTCTGTTCTTGGGAATCAAAAAAGGAAATTAAATTTCTGTCCTTGGAACTGAAGCATAGACTACGAGTTCTCCTTTCAAACGGACAGAATATACTTTGGTGGAATGACAGTAGGCAGTCATTTGAAAGAGTCCAGAAGGAATGTCCTTTGGGGGGGGAAGTATATTTTTAAATTCATTGACAGTCCTCAAGAAAAAAGTTGCCAAAGATGTTAGACGCTGAGATGTGTAAACAATTGGTGACTACCTAGATATATTCTTCAACAGGGACTTCCAAATTTATAAGAGATCTGTGTATGAGTGTGGGGTGAAACTACTACAGAGATTGTACCTCAGTCCTTTTTTTTTAATGAAGAAAATATTTGAGATCATTGAGTTAAGTTTTATCTTGTATTTATGTTGCAAGATAAATATGAGGAAAGGGTTCTGAGTTTTTGAAGAAAGTTCTTAGGCCATTCTTAATTTGGATTTGTTCTAAATATACTTTAGCAATGTGTAAGTACATAGTAGTTTTCTTGCTCCAAATGCCTTTTGTATAGATGACTCGTGCTAACAGGTTTTATAACATAAATGTGGTATATTCAAAGTGATACTGAGATTGATGGTACAGTGCTCCTTATAATAAAGCTTCTTCCCAATAAAAAGGATGATGAGGTTGTGTTTTCCTATAGCTTTGTTAGGACTGGGGCTTTTTGTGAAGATAAACCATGTATTGCCATTTCTGCTGCTTTATATTTGCACAGGTTAGCTCAGTACTGTTGTTATTTGTATATAAACTATTAACAGATGTACAAACATTTATTCATGTATATATTTTGCTCACAATTCCTTGCACCACTTTCTAGTTTTGACATATTTGCTTCTTCAGATACGGTGACCTTTAGTTCCATCTTTCTCCCAGGGTGTAGACTGGATTGGCAGATAGTGAATCCATCATGCGGTGATCTGCTCAGTGAAGTCAATGGATGTCCTAGTCTAACTTTTTCATAATATCACTTGAATAATTTTAGTTTAAACAAGATCAATCAGTAACTACAAATCCTTGCAGTCAGTTTAATCGAGATACTCCTAACTTTTAACTTCTTTCTCTCTAGGCAGAGCTAGTGAAAGGGAATCTGCAAAGTGTTGGGCTCACACTCCGCCTCGTGCAGTCCAAGGAAGATGATGCAGGGCATGTCGTTATTGAAACGGTGACTCCAAACTCACCTGCTGCAGCTGCTGATCTACAGAGGGGAGACAGACTTCTAGCAATTGGCAGTGAGTAACATGTCAGCTTTTAAAATAAGTGTCATCTTGCAAACTGGAAGGACGTTTCTGCATACAGTTCGACTAGAGTGCCTTTCTCAACAGTTACAGCTATGCCTGGCACTCCTAATAAAAGTGAACATTTGTGTATGTGTGGCCACATATGACTGTCATTCACTTAATCCGTTGTTAAATGCCTGCATCTGAAAAGTCCAAGCTTACAATAAGGCTAAGAGCAAAGGTTAAAAATGTTAGCGTATAAAATCAAGTTTATTCTTTAAGATTACATCAATAACAAAGAGCAAACAGGACTATGTACGTTAGTGTCATTTTCAGCTCCTGAAGTAATATATTTCTATGAATACAATAGAAAGGATCTAACTGTTATATTTCAGTTCAGCTCTTCTGTCATAATTGACTTCCTCTGTTAGAAAACAACACTATTATTACCACTATTAAAGTTACAAATGTATTTGTTGACTACTTTTTGCCATTTTCAAATTTAACGTTTTTTGTCTTTTTTTTTTTAATAGGTGTTAAAATCACATCGACTGTCCAAGTGTTGAAGCTTATCAGACAGGCTGGCGACAGAGTTTTAGTCTTTTATGAACGGCCTGTTGGGTATAATCAGCATGGTTCAGCACTGCAGGATGGATTTGGACAGTTGGAAGACCCTGCTTTCTTGACACAGCCAGAAGATGACCAAGCTAGTTTATCAGCTGATGTCGATAACAGGGACTTTGATTCAGAATTTGAGGACTTAGCTTGTGAATCACCTGACCAAAAAGAAGATCTGCCAACAACTCTGAGTCCCAAACGTTCGGTAGTAATACTTGCTGCTAAACCACTTGGAACGATATCTCCAATTCTGAATCGAAAGCTACACTTAGGAAGTTATCAGACAACATCAAAAACACAGCAAAAAGATGGAACTAAAGTGGCAACATCTAAAACTATTGAGGGTTCAGATGCATCACAGCCATCAGGTAAACAATCACAAGGATCTGGTACTAAGCCTCCTGTGCCACCTAGGCCACAAAGTAAGCCCATTTTGCCTACTAGTGAAACTCAAAATCTGTTGGAAACTGGAACTGTATCTTCTGAAAAACCAGAAAGGCCACCTCCACCTACAAATAATGGAGATAAATGTACAGAGAAGGTACTAAAGAATAGTGATCAAATAGAAGACCCAACGGTGTCAAAAGTAGTAACAGCACCAAAACAAGATATGTTAAAAGATGGACTTCCAGAAAATGCACGTAGTTACAAAGATAGTGGAGATGATCATCAAACATGGGAATCGCCAGAAATTCCTTATAAAACCCAGCAAGGTCGGTGGCCAAGGACAAGAACATCTTCCTGTCTGTTTGAAGTAGAAGGATACCATAAGTACCTTAATGTTGCACTGTGGTGCAGAGACCCTTTCAAAGCAGGTGGGTTTATCTGCTTAGGATATGCAAGCATAAAACTTGAAGAAATTGCTTTGGATTGTTTAGCTACATCTTCAATGGAATATATTAGAACTTTTAAACTGGATGCTCCTACACCTAAAGCAGCAGTCACTAGAACAGCATTGCGTAATTTGACGACTCATAAGGGATTCAATGAAAAATTTTGTTATGGCGATGTAACTTTACACTTCAAATATTTAAAAGAGGGTGAAATAGATGATTCAAACTTTCTCCTGGAGAAAGAAAGGGAATGTCACTTGGAAGAAGAAGCTCGTGCACTTCAGAAAGAGGAACCTTATTTGGGACAAGTTATTACAGAGAACAAGCATAACTTTCAAGATACTCAGTTTCAGAATCCAACTTGGTGTGATTACTGCAAAAAGAAAGTATGGACTAAAGCGGCATCACAGTGCATGCTCTGTGCTTACGTTTGCCATAAAAAATGTCAAGAAAAATGTCTAACTGAGACACCCTTTTGTGTAGGGGCTGAAAAACGACTTGATCGAACTGTGGGAGGTTGTAGAGCAGAAGGACAGGAGGCTCCGCAAGCCACGTCCTCTCGGGTTGATTCAGAATCTAAATCTGTTAACAGAACTACAGGTTTGACCAGGCATATCATCAATACGAGCACCCGTTTGTTAAACCTTCGTCAAGTCCCCAAAGCTCGCCTTTCTGAGCAAGGAACAGAGGTGGTAGAACCTTCGCCAAAGCACACACCAAACACTTCCGATAATGAAAGCAGCGATACTGAAATCAGCGGGCCGAGCAGTCCTTCCAAACGTGCAGCAGGTAGCGGGATAAAGTTGGTCCGAAAGGAGGGTGGTCTAGATGACAGCGTCTTCATTGCCGTTAAAGAAATTGGACGTGATCTCTACAGAAGTTTACCCACAGAGGAGCGTTTTCAGAAATTAGAATTTATGTTGGATAAGCTACAGAATGAAATAGACCAGGAGCTGGAAAATAATAATTCACTCGTTAAAGAAGAAAAAGAGACAACCGATGCAAGGAAAAAAGCCTTGATTTCTGCTGCGCTGGCTAAGTCGGGTGAGAGACTGCAGGCCCTTACGCTGCTGATGATCCACTACAGAGCAGGCATTGAGGATATAGAGTCTTTGGAGAACATGTCGTTAGAGCGGCAGTCCAAAAGAGTGACTAAAGATTCAGAGGGACCCAATATAGCAGAAGAAATGGATAATGAAGATGTCAGTCTGATGGAGGCGCCAACATTCAACATCATATCGGAAGAACCAGTTGATCCACCTCAATCGGTAGACTGATCTTTACATATTTAGCCTTTGAAGGAATAGACTAAAGAAATACTTTGCACTTAATTTCAAACACACACAAATTAAATTAAAACACTGGTTTAATGTACCTGTCCTGCTTCTCCGCAGTTATTTGCCTGTGTAAGAGTACAGCTAATAATGGTTCTTCTCCAGCTACAGCACCATCCTTTTGTTAAACTGGCTGGTTAAAACTACATTTTGGGGTTTATATTGGAAATTTATTTTTAATAACTTATTTTTATTTTTTCTAATTATGTAACATTACCATTTCACATTAATGTGTGTGGTGTCCTTGATGCATTACTTGGCCACACCTCCCTCTTTTTTTTTTTTGAGTTAGTGTTTTCAACAGGAAACTGGCAGGATACTCAAAACCTTTTGTTTTCCATTCTATGGTGAAAAAAATTATAAGCTTGTTGCATGCCTGAGCTGATGACTGACACAGAAGTCACTGAGGGACCAGGCTTTAAAATGTTGATCACAGTTATTGTACGTCTTCTAGGTAGTTGTGTATTTTTTGCCAAACATATCATGAAAGCAAACAAAATGTCTTTCATTTTGTCTGTTATTAATATTTACTGAAGTTAACATTGCATATCGTTTGTTTTCCATAGTGTTTTTTTTAAATACAAGAACTTTTCGTAGTTTGTAATCAACACGAAATATAGTAATGCAATGCTAAAAAAAAAAATAAATAATCCTCCTTAGAAATTTGGGCTATTATATCCTGATTGAATAATACTGATATCAAAGTACATACCAGTATCTCATAATTTAATTGGGAATATTTTTGAGATAAGAGGAAAATTTTGTTTCCAGAACAAAATTATCTGTTGAAGTGGTGTTGTATTATCTGATAAAGGAAAATTGTTCTTCAAAAGAGTTGGAGGTTTCATTGCATTCTATGGAAAAAGCATATAATGAAGGTTAAGTAATTTAAAAATAGTATTTTGCTGCAGACTTTATCTTATCATTTCAGAAAACTTAAGGTACAAAATACTTTACAAAATAGCTAAATATCTTCTCTCAACACTTCTGAGTACTCATACAGTGGCAAGTTGCATTCAGCTTCTCAGACAAGAGACAGTCTGAGCAGAAGGATCACCTTTGTCAGAAAAATGTCGTATAGTGTATATAACATGTTTCATTTGAGTCCAAATACGTGAGTCCGGTAGAGATGAGGAACAATTTCAGCCAGCAGCTTTTGAAAAGAACCATCTGGTCTTGTGCTATGCGTAAACTGTGGATCTTAGCATCACCTGGCTAAGGCTGTTGTTCTTATTTCCTGTAAACATGTCTTTGTTTCATCTTCTGTGTATAGAAATGCCGTATAAAATATCATCTTTATTTTAGGTACTGTGTTAGGTACTGGTATCATTATCACTGGTAGTAGAAGAAAAAAAAAAAGCCTTTGTGGAAATGGAGTTGAATCTGAGATGGTAAAATAACTCATTTAAATTTTCAGGCAGTCTGTAATGTACCTCTCCATTAAGTTTGCTTCTCAGTTTATTTTGTGCTGGGCAAAATTAAGCAGCAGTGGTTTTCACAGATGGAGAAGCTTACTTGTACTTCAGAACAAAACGGTTACTTCCACTCATGCAACTACTTGCACTTTTTTGTGAGTTCTGGGCAGTTGATACTTATTTAATTGATGTATGGAAAACACTATCCATGCTAAAATGGGCATGTGACACACTTCTGAAATGAAGCTTCAGCAAATAATCGCACAAAATTAGCTTCCCTTATTGACTAAAAGTTATTTAACCTATACTTGCTTGAGATGCATATTAAGAGTTCCCCACTCCATTTTCTCAGTGGCTTACCATTGGTGGTGATCTGCATTCAGTCTCCATCAGTGTTTGCTCTTATGGCCTACTATAGAGGTTTTCAAATATATCCAAGTACTTCATTTAAACCCTGGTACACATGAAGGAGCTGTGAAAACAATGCAAATACTGATTTAAAAAATGCATTCGAAGTTTTAAATTGATGTGTGTAATACAGTGGGTAAGAAAAGCTGGATACAGTTTTCCTCATATAGTATTGCTAATGATGATTGTAAGAGATAAATTAAATGTAGTGCAATATTTTTAAATATACTGAATGGGAAAAGGTCAAAACAGTTGTATTTTAGTGATAAGAAGGAAAACGTAAATTCCTATCTGGCATTAATTACAATAAACGGTGAATCTCGAGGGGAAAATTGTAATACTACATTCCTGATGTAATCTTTGCTTCATGCTTGACTGTAAATAGCTGAAAATAAAGAATACCACAGAAAACAAAAACATCTTGACTTAATGATATCTGAATAGGTGGCAGCTACACACATTTGCAGAAGATCTGCCTAATATGATTTTGTTGGCTATTATTTTATCATGAGAATAAGCTTTAATAAAATAGTTTTGCTAAATTATCAACTTCTTTGCACTGTGTTACTATTTTTTAAATATTTGTATTGCAGTAGTTTATCATCTAAAGCCACTACTTAAAGGAAAGATCTTTGGGAGAAAACCACACATTTTGCATCATATAAAACTACTGATGGGTGGGTTAATTTGGCTTTTTTGCCTTTATTTCTGTTCACATGTGCATTTATTTTTATTCTACACAGTTTAGGAGTAGGCAGAGTTTTCTTTCAAAATGGTGATTCCAGTTGAGTTTTGTATAGGCAGAGAATCTTATAAAATGCTGAGAACATTTGCGAGTTTTTTGTTTGTTTTTTTTTTTTTAAGACCTCCAAGAACAGCACATATAATACTGCCATTCAATTATAGGTGATAGTGACTACCACCAGAGTCACATTAGGGGAAAAAATTGTCCCAAGAAAAATTCTTCTGACTTGTCCTGTCCTTCAGGATAACGAAACCCTTACTGGTTTACCACCTTATTTTTATCTAATCAGTTTTTCCTTATAATTCCTTATTTATTTTTTTTTTCCCTTCAAATTTGAAATAAAAGATGCATGGAAGTTTACAGCTATAGGGGGAAGTAAACAATGGGAGCAAATGAACAAAGTGACTTTATCACGCTTAAAGTAACACAGATAGGAATATATAAAATATGAAAGAACCCCAATTATTCCAGAACAGAATGGGGTTTTTTTGTACATTTTCTGTGACTGAAGTTACTGCCTGGCTGTCAGCCAAAAGTTTGTTTGATTACTTATTCCTCCAGCAATCCAAAATGTGGGACAACTGCTAGGTGTCTATTTTGGGAGGAAAAGGTGGCACAGAGAGCCCGAATATGGGTGCCTGTGTGGTGCTTAACTCTTGTCTTCCTCTAACTTCAGCTGGAGCAAGAGCGGAGCAAGAGCCAGGCTCTGAGCCCTGGGGGTCTGCTGGGGGTCTCATCTGCTAACCATGGTGAGATGCTGCTCTGGGAGAAACCCGGCTCTGTCCGCAGAAGAGGAATGTGATCAATCCATCTGTCCTTGGGCCTCCTCCTCATTCTTAGTTTGTGTTGCGGAATAACATGAGCTCTTCCTTAATTGTGATGTGCTCCGAAGTACAAAACCAAGCCATGAAATGAGCCGTTCTATGCTTCAGTGGCAGAAGTAGTCACCATGTGACAGAATCTTGGGTTTTGCTGTATTGCCGTCTGTCTCCAAACACCTCTCAGCTTTGAAAGGAGTATTTCCATCTGTTGTACATTCAAAAGAATGAAATAGAAAATACACCAACCCAAAAATCTATGGTTGATCTGAAAAATCTACTTCCAGGACCTATTGCTTGGCCTTTCACACCATTTAAGCCTCTTACAATGTTTGCTCAGAATCTTCACCCGTATAAAGAACAGACAGGGGTGTCCCCTGGTACTGCACCTTTTGGCCTTATCTAGTTCCCAAAAGTTAAATCTCAGACCAGCAGCCTCATGACAGCTTCTGAAAATCAGTCTATCACAGTTACTTAAGCAAGTTGCGTGTATTTATGACCTGGCGTGAAAGTGTTTGTCCTGAGTTACAAATGGACTAGAAATGAGGAGTGCTTTCTCACCATCTGAAAGATTTGTTGGGTTTTTTCCCCCCCGGTATACAGTGAACCACAATGCGTAAGGCAAATAGGGAGGGGGGATTCTTTTTTTTTTTATTATTATTTTTACCTTCTTACAATAGATCATGAACTTCTTTTAGATAACTTTATTTTAATGCCGTCTGAATGCATAATTTTTGACAAAGCAATACTTGAAGTTCGATCCACTCTACTTTTCATATTTTCTGACCAGAGTATATACGCTTTACAAAACTATATGTAAACATAGTATCTATGCTGTAGTACATAAAACATCTGCAATTACATGAAAGAAGGCACATAAAGATTTTAATTTTACAAATGAAAAAGATACACCATGGTTGATAAGGACATTTGGGTTTGTTTTAAAATGCTTTCTTTAAAAGTCTCATTTTTCTCAGTGCAGATAGGGACCGCCAAATACAGTGCTTTGCCTGTAGTGGACTGTGCCCCCAAATGTTAAGAGATATTGGCAACAAACTGCTTGTTTTGTTGTGGTTTTTTTCATTATTGTGAGCAAAGTTGATATTTTAACTTTTTTTTGAAAAATAACTATATATTGAATTTCTAGATAAGTACACAAATTCAGGTAAAATAGAGGGGTTTTGTTTGAACTGCTGAAGTTATCGGCTTACTTTTGGTACTCATGAAGACTAAATACTGTGATACTGCAGCTTTTCTTAACCAGTCACTTAAGATGCATCTACAAGAAAGTTGAGATATGTTAAAATTAAAAGATTCAAAAGATAGAAATACAAAAGGTATCTTCATGCTGCTCTTATTCCCTTTAAGGGACAGGAACAGTGCACATTCATACCCACTTGTTTACCCAGTGTTGTGGATTTGGGGACTTCACATCGCACAGCTGGTTAGCTAAAACATCCTTAAATAGTACTGACTGATAGCTCTACTCTCATCCGTTTAAAATACTGTTTTCTCCAACATTCCCTGGGCGGTTCGGGGAGAGCTCGTTTTTGGAATCAGCAAAGATGTGCCTTTTATTTTACTAATATATGATCTGAAGTTGATCAAAAAAACTTGCAGTGATGTCCACACTCTGAATTCCAGCTGCCAACGCCTGTGGATGTACTTGCAAGGGTACGGTTTAGAAGGATGTAAATTGGATAGGTTTTCCGTGAGCTTTTTTTTTTCTTTTTTTTTTTTCTTTCAATTAGCTAAGAAAGACCCAAGCTCTTGCCAGTAACTCACACCTCCAAACAAAATATGAAATATTGGGTCAATAAGTTGACTTTAAAAAACAAATATTCAAAATTCACGTTTATACAGATTTATACTACACATTTAATCAAAAATATAGTATAATATTCAATAAAATTAAATACACAAAATAAAGATTAACACTATACAAACCCTCTACAAAAGCTTTTCCCCTCCTTATAAGGCGGTTAGCAGTCTGCTTTATAACCATGGGCGACGAATAATATACCTTTGGTTTTTTTGGACCATTTCACTATTAAATGTACAGTACAACTGAAACCTATTTCTAGATGAGATGTTTCAGGTGAAACACTGCATTTTGTACACCAAGATAAGTTATATGGCTTTTAATGTTATTCGTCACTTTCATATTCTTCTTCTTCGTCACCTATGGGGTAGGACTGGATGTTGTTCTGGGTATACATTTTTGTTTTAACGGGACAGTTGTGATCCATGAGTATTGCCTGAAAGAAAACAGAGTGTGACCGTTAGCATTTCGGCTTAGCGTCCAGCGGAGGTTGGGGCTGACTCCACCGCACAGCCGCCTGGCTGCATCCACCATTCCGGCATTCACCTGTCCTCCGTCAAAGCGGAACCCAAACCCATTTCAATTAGAGTAAAGCGAGCCCGTACATCTGCGTGAGGTGGGATCTTGGCTGTATAGACGTCACCAGCAAATTGCTGTTACCGTACTGGAACCGGTATTTCAGCCCATGTATTAAATTGAAATACATCTACCTCCTCTCTGGTTACAGTAATTTCTCGCTCCCATATTTAATCATCTATTAAAAACTGGATGAATGAGCAAGAGGAGTCCTACTGCCTCAAGCTGAGCCTTCCTTACAAGCTTTGCTTTTCCCACCCCTTTCTGGGGAGCTCCAGAACAGCGTAACTGGGATCTGCCGAGAGTGGTGGTCCAAATACTGTGACTTTACACCCATAGCAAGCTGCACGGGATCACCCGTGGCAAGCAAAAAGGGGCCAGCCACGATATTACATCCTTCCTGATGTATCTCTCCTAGGACAGAGTCTGTACTGGGAGCAGTTGTGTAACTTATTTCATACCCAGTGTGATTAAGTTTGGTTTTTAACTAATTACACAAAGAGCATGAAGAAGGGACCCTCCTTTTGACTCTTTTCAAGACCCAAAGAAGTGGCACACCAGTTCAATTCCCAAAGTGGCTTGTGACAGTGGAGTCACTGCATTTACATGTGTGTTGGGGGGGCCGACACTGTGGAAGGTGTTTAGGCTGTGGGGAGAGATCCTGTCCCTTCGGCGATTACCGTGTTACACATGAAATCCTGTCAGTGACCAGGGAAGGACACAATAAACTTCATAGCTCTAGCAAACTACAGCAGCTTTTTTCAGCTTTTTTTTTTTTTTTTTCTTCTTTTACGTGTTTAACTTTTCTGTTCCTCAGCCTTAGTCAATGTTAAAAAAAAAAAAAAAACAACAAAAAAAACACACATTAAAAAAAAAAATCAGTGCAGTCTGCAAAGGTCATAAGAAGGGATTAGCTGGAATCTCTGGGATTCTGCAGTCCAAACATGTGCAAAGCGAAAGGTCTCTGGCCTCACCTACTCCGCTGTTTCAGCAAGATTCATTCCCCCAGCTTTTCTGCCTGTGCCAGCACAGAGCGTGAGCAGCCCACGCGCCGGGTTCTGCTCCCGCTGTGCAGAGATGCAGCGCTGCATAGTAAGACCGTGAGCATGTAAAATTACTTTTTCTTTTCACCCAGATAAACAGCTGGCAACTACATTTTGGGCACAAGTCAGCCTTGTTCAGCGTGAGCAAGGCTGGAGCGCAGGGCTGACCAGTCCTACAGCTGGCGACAGATGTTGCCGCGAAGATTGATGCTTGGTTTTTTTTGGGTTTTCCCAGCCTGGGAATCACAAGAGGGATTGCACTGCCTTCTGACTGCACTGCCTTGTAACTCCTTTGGGAGTTTCCCATCTTGCTGAGCAGAGGAACTCCAGTGAGCAAAAGCAGTGGGTCCCCTCCTGCTGTAAGAGGGCTTTTGAATCCCATCAGGTATAAGTCGCAGGAACGGCAGGTCTTGCACAGCGGAGTAGGGGAGCAGAGAAAGGGCGTGATATGAAAGGGTGAATTGAGCTACAGAAATGGGAAAGGAAGGGAGAGAGGAGAACGGTATAGGAGGGGAAATGAAGGAAAAGGACTACCAAAACCAAAGCAGGAATCTTTCTTTTTTGGAGGGTGACAGGCTAAGCAAAGAGTGAGCGATAGGAGTGAAACGTTCCTTCAGGCACATTCATGGGTGTCCTGGAGCAGAACCTATGGAATAAGCAAGGGAACTCCTCACTCCGGGTTTGGGGAAAGTAGACTTTTACATGGACCCAGAGAGCAAACATGAACGTTAATAGGCAAAAAAGTCTGTTAAAGACTGCTAATTGCAGTCACTTTGGACTTGGGTTTCAGTCCCTAATTTTAGGGATGTATCAGAACACATTCTCCTGCTCTAAGACTTCCCCCCTCGATAACCACTGCGAGTCACAGGGGACCGGGCAAGATTGCTGACTTGGCCAAGCATCATTCTTCTTACGCACTATAGAGCAGCTGGGAAGCACCGACTGCTCTAGAAAATTAAGTCATTGGCAAAGTTAGATTAAAAAAAGAGTCAGGATAAGACTATACCCACAGTACAGGTAGAGAAGCCATTAATTTGTAAGGGGAGGTGATCTGCGTGGAGGAAGAAGGAGGAGGAAAAAATATGATGCAAAATATGGTGTAGAGGACCACGGAAAAAAAAAAACAAGTTGAGGCACAGAAAGGGATAAACCAAAATTAGTCAATACAGTTTTATTACTTCAAGGAAGCAAAAATGCCTGTTATACTGACTCCACCACAGCACACGCCATTGCGGATGATGTCTGCTGGACCCTGTTTTGGGATAATCAAATTTGGGACTTTGTAACATGTGACTAATAATTCTTTATACATCTTGGACATAAAAAGAAGGGGAAATTCATTCCAAAGGTGATGTATAAGGGTGAAATAAAGGGTGCCGAGCCCATTTTGGGGAAGTTACAGGCAAAGATGCGGAAATATGTTACCATTTGTTTCACTGGAAAAAAAAACAAAACCAAAAACAAAAGAAAGAAACCATGTTATACTTACCATTTTCTCCTCTTTGGCAGGTGGACTTCGAAGGAAAAAGCAAAGAGGAGCGAAGAGGATATCCACAATCCCTATAATTGTCATGAGCCATGGAAATCCAATGGCCTTTGCGATGGCACCGCCAGCAGAGGGACCTTGTATAAATAAAAACCCTTTTCTGAAGATCGCTCAGACACAAAATTTGCAGCAGACACTTTAAACAGCAGTAATTTTACATACAAAACTCCCACTTTACAAATTGATCTGAGGACTGTAAAGCCATGTTTGTAATTACAACATAAACCTTTCCTGGCTCCATACTCCACATTCATTGAAGAAATGAGACATGCTCCTAAGATCATCTGTATCTCGCACCCAAGGAGGCAGGGGGTCAGCGGGGAGTTATTCCCCTCGCAGACTGTTTGGAGCACAGCTGTGGTGTTAGTTTTAAATGTTCCAGTGCCTCTTTCCTAGGGATACCCTATTTGTGTTCAGTGCCTGATGCTTACAAGCCTCTTAGAGCTAATGAAGCTGAGCACAGAGGAAGGAAACAGATGACAAACACAGTTCCCACTGCTTTGATTTCTTGTAGAAAATAAGCCCTGCTCATAAAGCCTGCGAATGCCCCTGGGATTCATACCTACTGTTGTAGCATATTCTCTTTTCTTATCTGTGCATTAGAGGCAGGAAAAGGCTGGACTTACCTATGGCGAAGCCCATGCAAAAGGCAACATCAGCTATTGCGTACACACTGCCATAGACCGACACGTGGCGCAAATCTACGAGGTAGCCCATAATTGGCATCATGGAGGAGTCCACCATTCCTGATCACGAGGGAAGAAAACACATTTCAGGAAAATACTGCTCGTTTAGGTTTGGTTTTTTTTCCTTTTAATGTCTTCTCTAACTATGTGCTAAAACAGGATGCAAAAGCAACTAAAAGGATGCTTATTCTTAAATAAGTTTAAAATCTTAAAAATCTGTATTATCTTATTCTTCAATAACTGTGTTATCCATGGTTTTTGTGATCTTTGCAGCGACTGAGGTCACTCATGGACATGCACGGATGTGTACGTGTGACGCTTGCCACAGTGCAAGAGAGATGTCACCTTAACGCAGGTCACACACTTCCCAGCAACTGTCTGTGCAGAGGCTCTTACCTCCCGTTACCAGCCAAGTACCTTTCCTTTAGGGGAAAGTTATTTTGTATGAGCTTACACTTACTGTAGATCTGAAAGACTGCCTTAGCTTCCAGTCAATCAACATTATTACAGTGGTTTTAACATGTCTTCTGATCCACACTTTTGTTGTGAGCAAGAAACGGTACAGGACAGCTGAAAAAACTGCCGAGACGCTGGGGATTCATAGTTGTGCCTGTATCTGCTCTCCTAACCACACACCCCACGTGTGCGAAGATGCCCCACAACATTTGCTGGCCAGCCAGCACTAAAATCCAAGCCATGGCCACCACTCCAGCCTGAGTGCACAGCCCAGCAGAAGCAGAGTTCACACATATTACTTGAAGAAGGGTACGTGTGTGTGGGCTTGGGAATTCCTGTCTGTCAACAAAATCTTTACACTGGATTGTTGAGTTTTTTTGGAAGTGTCTATTTAAGTTATTTTCTACAACAGGGTGGGTTTTGGGCAGTGCATCGCTTTATTTCTGAAAACAAGGTATAAATTCATGGCCAGTTTGACAGATCTGTTTAGGTCGGTGGAGCAATTCTGGACAGAGTTCAGAATCCAGTTCATCTAACAGCAGCCTGCTTCAAACTGTCTTCAGCACCGTCCTTTAATCCTTCTTGCTTGCCCTACCAGTTTGAGCCACAGCTCAGGCTTCGCTACTGTGAGGTCAGCATAGGAACAAAACTGATTTTCCTATGTAACTTCATATAAAATCATTTTTACATACCCAACAGACTGTAAGGAGGCATTGTAATTTTTCTTACCAATGGCAAATCCAACTCCAAAATTTGGTGCTATGAGCCCATAAATGTTTTTAGCGAACGGTACCTATAAAAGAAATTTCAGGCAGTTAACTAAGTCACACTGCACATGCTAATGAGGTTAGTTTTCTTTTTCCAAGATAAATTTGCAGAGTAGTTATGGCACACTTGGTAGAGATGTGCAAGTTAGAATTTGATCCTTGTTCTGGGCTACTGTTTCAGACAACTGTGCCGTGAAACCACTGACTCACTCACCATTATGAGCAAGAATAAACTTTTGAGTGACAGCTCAAAAAAAAAAAAAGGATCATCCTCCTCGTTTCAGAGCAGTTCTTCCTTAAAATAATTGAAACACTGAAATTTGAAAGCACTCAAAACTGATCTGGAACCTATTAACTACACATTGTTTAATAACGTATCATAAAGCAGGAACTTCAGCAAAATCTCATGGAGAAAGCACATATTTGAAGATGAACATAGGAGCATGTAGGTGGTTTGAAAGATATATGATCTTCTACTTACGCATAAAATACTTATTCCCACGATTAGCATCCCAAGTAAAGCACAAAGCCACCTATCAAAGAAGAAACATCACTCAGAGATCGGTGACACGGAGATGTTAGAGCTGGTCTTGAATATGTCAGTCATGTCTGAAGTTGTAACCAAAGTAGCGACATGTTCAAAAAAGTGATTTTACTACTATAGAACAAACTTTAATAACTTCCATCATCTATAAACTGTCCTGGGAAATACTGCAAATGGTACATGAACAGACTAGAAGATTATTAGTATTTTTATATTAAGCATACCTTCCCATTTTGTGCGCAAGTATTCCAAAAAGATTAGTCCCGATGAGATAAGAGATACTAGCTGGAAGAAAAGCAACGCCTGAAAAATATGAATGAGATGTTTTATCAGCAATGATTTCAATGAAGCGTTAGAAGAAACTAATAAATTCCAGACACTGCAATTTTGATTTGAACGCGTCTAACAAAGTCTTTGTGCATAGCCCAAAAAAAAATAAAAAATCAAATATCCGGTTTGTTGCAGCCTTTTCATGAAATCTAAGGACATCATCTATGAAATGCAGGAGCAATGTGATGCCTTTGAAAAGAGTTTTTTCAGCATCAGCTACAAGAAGTGGTATGGGAGAGGGGACAGAACAACAAAGAGCAAAAATTTTATATCTAACTACAGTAAGCTTTGGGATAGGTCAAGGAAAGCAACTCTTTCTTGGTTGCATGGCTTATGGAGCGTATGCTCAGCACATGCAGCAAGGCCAGAACGGTCAGGGGTGGGCGAATGCCTCCCTGGAGGAGTGGACAGCAGGACTGCTGCTGTGGCTTTGCAAGTCACGGTCCCCCTCCACACCTGTGAATGCTGTCTTAAGGCGAGTTTGTAAGGCCATGATAGGAGGTCCAAGGTCCAAGGTCCTTGGTCAAGCAGTGACTGAAGCCAAGCCTTTATCAATCACGTAAAGGTGAAAAAAAACCTTGAAAACATGGTTTTGAAAGGATTTAGCCAATGTATTTACAGTAAAAGTTAATTTTAAAACAATCAGTTATCGGTTTAAACTTTAATTATCTGTATTGATTTGGAGATGAGGGCACCCACGCCCACTCCTTCTGACCCTGATGGGAGGGTACCCAAACCCTCCCGTCTCCCTGAAACCCTCCCTGTTTTTCCACTCGGAAAAACATACTGTTGGGACCAGCCGTTTTTTCTAGTCCTGAGGTTTCCACAGCAGCAGCTGCATCTGGAGCAGATGTTGGCTGCAGAGTGGCCAGAAATATCTCTGGATTAAAAAAAATCCAATTACACCCAATACTTGAGGATTCATCCTCTCCCTACACATAAGTTGCAGGGCAGGACCCGGCCGGAGGGGACATGTCAAAGGAAGAAATGCAAACGGAGTGTGGTGTGCCATTGCCCCGGCTGCCTGGAGAGCACCAGGGAGGATGCTGCAGGCGTGTGTGAGAGCAGGGATTGCCCTTGAGGAGAAGACCTTGTATGAAAAATATCCACGAGGCAAAGGAACGGGGTGGCTGTGCCTAATGCTGAGTCCTCGTGCAATGGTGTTGAACGGTTCATGTGTTTTGGAAGAAATAGCACACAGTATTTTTGTGTTGTTCCTGTTAAATTTTGCATCTTCTTATGAAAAATAAAACTGGGAAACCTGACAAAACTCAGAAAGTCTGACAAATTAGCCCATGCCATGACAAGCCTTCCATTTGGTCACTTAAATCAGGTAATTCAATTTAGCCGGCAGCTGTGACATTACGGTACACAATCAAACCATTTCCTTTAAGTGTATATGCTCCTCATCTTTCACCAAGACAACATAGATTTTCTCATTTCCTGCCTATCCATCTTCCTTCCTATCTCTCTGATATTCATAAGAAAAAAAAAAAAAAAATCGAGAGGTAATTTTTAGCACAGCAATATCCTGTGATTAAAATCCTTGTGGGTTACAACGGTGATGCTGGGGAAATATTTTCACCTGTGTAACCACAGCTACTTCGGTACTGCTTGGAGCTGTCTATTTATACCAAATGGTCACATATAGCACACCTTGACAGCTGTAAAAAACACCCCAAAACAACCTACTGCAAAGGCTTGTTAAAGAAGACTTGCAGGTTAGTGTGTAAGCTGTGGTATACTGAAGCAGAGCTGCAATTTTCTAAATAAGCTTTATGCACAGGAACATTAATTGATCAAATCAAGGTTCTTTATACCTTCTTCAGATCATGCTTCAAACAGCTGGATCTCCAAATTACTTAAGATAATTACTTGCTTAAATTCCTGCAGTTCAAGATATAATTTAAGAGGCTTAAAAACTTTAATTAATGTTGTCAAATCAGACAAAGCGCAATGGAGTCAATTACTTATATCATTAAGGGGTAAAAGTAGTCTTAATTTAAAATGGGCATTTTCCTTCTAGGAACCCCTATTCAAGTAAGAGATTTATAAATCTCATTTCCATTGCACCAGTAATATGAAACTCTAGTGAGGAGGTAGATAAGCAATCTTTCTTGTTCTTCATGACGTTTAAAACATCTAGGTTTGCGCGTTAATTTGGCGGTATTACAGGCTAGCAGTCATTACCATCTTCAGCAGCACAGCAGCACATTAAGAACCGCTAGCTCTGGCCACTCTGCATCCGAGTTTCCTTTAATTAGAACTAGGGTTTGTGCTTTCGATAGGGCGTAGGGACACCTACGTTGAGATAGAGTAGGGGTATTAATTGGATGTTGGCCAAACACCATTTTCATGGAGGATTTTTCTTTTTCTTTCAAATGCCATATATTAATACTGAAAAATACCGTAATGAAAAGTCACAGCACAGAACATTTGTTAACATTATCGAATATACATTGTGTTTTTAAGGGTAACTCTGTCCTACACCCAAGATGATTCACATTGACCTCCTGCACACAGTTTGACACTCGCTGAAATTTAGGCCATTTTTCTTCCCCCCAACCTCAAAGCGAAAGTAACTACCCCAGTTTTACTCTCTAGTCTAACTTGATACATGGGACAAATTCCCAGTTTGCCTGTGGGCACTGATTTCCCAAGACTGTGTTACAGGTTATAAGGTGGTCCAAGCTGAAGCTCTCCCATTGCTTTCTGTTGAATGGGATGATTAAGTAACCACTGAAAGGGCGTCACATCTGTCAGGGAAAACGCTCGCTTCCCTGGTGGCTACATTTCAAGTAAAGTCCATCCTTCCTCCACACATTGCCAGGAACAGCCCTGGAAGGACTATGTGGTGGCGCAGGCAAGCTCTGCACCAAACATACTGCTCCCACTGCAGGTTTCTGTGGCTGCCTGCTCCTGTAAGTTCAAGCGAGAACTGAGGAAGGGTTCCCTCCAGGAAAAAAACCCAAGAAAATGGGATGATTAAGTAACCACTGAAAGGGCGTCACATCTGTCAGGGAAAACGCTCGCTTCCCTGGTGGCTACATTTCAAGTAAAGTCCATCCTTCCTCCACACATTGCCAGGAACAGCCCTGGAAGGACTATGCGTTGGCTCGGGCAAGCTCTGCACTATACGTACCAAACGCGGGTTTCTGTGGCTGTCTTCTCTCGGAAGTTCAAGCCAGAACTGAGGAAGGGTTCCCTCCGGGAAAAAAAACCCAAGAAATTGTTTTGCCCTGTTGGACTGGCTCTGCAACTCACCAAGTGTCTTGAAGCTTTCCCAGCCAACACTCGCTGCCAGATGCGCTGCTGGGGCTCCCCAAGGAGCCAGGACAAGCACAGCGCCGCGGCCGCCTGCATCTATTTCTCCTTGCAATGGGAGCATTGCCCCTTACTGGAGCCTCTACTACAGTAACATCAATCCACTACCTATTCTTACAAACCGGTGTCTGCAATTGTGCAGGGATAACACTGACAATTTAAAGATTGAAAAAAAAAAAGAGACAACTACCCTGAAGCATATAAGGAGACCATCATTAACAGGTTCAGAATTGAGATAATCATTAGACAAAATACATCAATGCAAATAATATACTGTACTTTACCAAGCTGCCATTTTTTTGAACACATGGTCTCCATCATCCAGATGGGCAATGCTGGTTCAAGCATAGCAATAGCCATGTTTGCAAAGCAGATTGATCCTTAGAGAAAGAAGGGGAGGGAAAAAAAGAGAAGTAGTAATTATTTCTTTTGACTATAAACAAAAAAAAAATGCAAAAAAAATTTATGTTTTTACATAAAACATTGTGCTTTTAAAGTCCTATTTGTCATGCATCAGATGTTGGTTAACGTTAAAAAGAACAGAATGTAAAATCACTGAAGACAAACTTTCTATTTCTATTCTCCCAGAAATTCTACAATAAAGGTTAAGCTATTTCATAATGTGAAAGTCTGCAGTGAGCTTGATGACATTTAGAAAGTTCATGAGGTCTGATGGTTGTACAAATGATTAGCTAAAACTACAATCTTCTGGTCTTTATCAAGTCTCCTGGGGCAAAACCGGAGCCCTGTTGTGTAAGAGGCACAGGCTCTGACCCTACGCCTCCCTCACCTGAGAATGACTGGGATGAGATGGTGAGGTCTCGATCCTAAAAATACCAAGAGACAACCAGAGACATCTGTCCCCTACAAAAGGGAATTTTGTGTCGAGATCCTATCGCTAGCAGCCAGTAAACCCATGCGGCAAAGCAGGAGTCTGGCTGAGCTTGCCCAGCCCTATGAATTTCAAACGCTTCCAAATCTCTTTTGAATTTCTGGCCCTTTAGTCACCCCGCTGCAAAGGATAACAAGCGGTGGAAGTGCTGATTCAGTCTTGCCCGCCGGCTCGGCTCTGCCCTACGCTGCCGCCTGCAGACCCAAACTCCAGTGGGGTTGTGTCGAGTTCGTCTGTCCTCAGCACCGTCCTTCAGCTTTAGCGCGGGGATTGTTAAACCCCACAGTATTTCTTTGGATCCAGGATGCCTTCCCCACTTGCTCGAAAGACCCTGAGGCAGTCAAAGCACAATGCAGGACAACGGGACACCTCTCCTCTGCTAATCCCTTACAGAATGGCTTTCAAGGGAGTTTGGAAGTCAGTGGTAGAAGTGACAATCTCAAACTTGTGTTCCCACTTTTCTTCCTAATATTTATAATCTCTGAAATTTAAGAAAATCTTCTAGACTCTTATAGTCATTTACCATCCAAATTTTACATTTAAAAAAAAAAACAACAACACTTTAATTTGTCTGAGGTCAGAGAAACATTATTTCTCCGGGAAAAAGTTCCTCATCATACAGTTCAGAACGAAATGAGCACTGATGTCGTTCTTTGCTCAAACCTGTCAGAGTATATTACGCTGTGTACCCACGATTCCTCAAATGAACTCGCAGGCTAGCTGGCTCACTCCCTTCCCGGGGCAAGGAGCAACCGTTCAGCGCTGCTTTACCCTACAGACGAAAGGTTAGATCCACAGCTAACCTTTCCACTCTGGCGCAAGCTCCCACTAGTGCGGTGTCTGTGAGGAGCCCCAGTTGAACACCTTGGGGCTCCCCTCTTCCCAGCCAAAAAAGTCAGCCACGCTCGAGCGGCTACCTTGATGCTGGAAAAACATTTCAAGCCACGCAAAGCGCGGCCAGAGGAAGCAGGGCCGTTCTGACACGGTTTAAATAGCAAAGGTCTTACTCTACTCTTAACAAACTTCACAAAGAAATGAGACACAGGCGTGCGCCTGTGTGTGGCATCACTTCTCATTAGGCCGGGAAGCACCACCAGAGCTGACCAAAGCGCTCAGGTACATGGTGACAAAGGTACTTCAGATCTTGAGGATATACCCCAAAAGAAAAGTAAGAGGCTGAGCTGGTACTCAGCGAACTCATGGCAAAGTCCAACAGAGCCTGTGCTACCTTGGCGAAGCTTCCCCAAAATTAGATAAAATACTTTTTTCCTCTCTCTTGCACGGAGCTGACCTCTTTTTAGAGGGCGACGTCTCAAGGGCATAAATCCCACATTGTTTCTTGTTTAAATGTCCTGCGTTGGCCAGAAGGTGTGAAATTGCAACCTTCCAGCTGGATCCCATCTCCGCAGCTGAGAACCCACTCAGCTTTTGGCAGAGTGCCATACACACCACTAGTATTTTTCCGTGAAAAAGCAGGTACTCAGTGAAAAGCTGTCCTACACCCATGTTGCTCACGATGATATCTGTCTCAACTCTGGTTTTTGAACTATTTCCTTTCCCTGCAGAGGTTTTCACGTGAGCTTGCCATATCATCTGGTCCTGTCCCTCTGATGCCCACAGCTTTGTGACCTGCCCACCTGGACTGGTGAGGGGATGTTCAAGAGGAATGGTCACAGCGCATCCTGCAGTAGCTATAGCTGGCACCGAAGGGGACCGGGCAATAGGACTGACCACAGGCACTGCCATACCCAGCGAGTGAATGGGAGCACTGGTCCCCTGTCTGTTCTGACAGTCAATCCCATTAACTCACAGCAACATGGGTTATCAAGGGAGTAAGTCACACTTCAGAACAGAACACCATGCTTGAGTTCAAGACACCTTGTGGTAAAGGCTAATATTGTGCTATAGATAAGCCAAATTGGTCAGAAGGTGCTGTACTTTGAGAATACAAACAATTATGACTCAAGTGTATGACGCACACTCAGGAGATTGAATCTGAATTTACACCATGAAATTAGTGTACCTAAATCAAGAGTGCAACAACCACTTGAACTATTAGCCCGTTTGCAGCGCACCTACAATGGCCCTGGGTTTTACTTGTGGTTAACAAGACAGCCCACTAGAGATGCAGTCAGTTTTTAACGAGGTCGTTAACTGGGTTAAAAGCCATTCAAAACCTCTAATCTCCCTAGGCAGTGCAAACCCAATGGGACTTTCAACCTTCTCCTCTCTAATCATTGTACCTGACTATCATACACAGAGTGGGACATTTACATTCCCAGGATCCTCGTGAAGCAGAAGATTTATCCTCATTTAGATAAGGAGAGATGTGGCACGGTGCCTTGACCGATTGCCTCAAGGTGTTGGAACACAGAGCTAACTCTGCTGTCCCAACCAACCGCGTACCCACCCTTCCCTGCTAATATCAGGAACAGAAGTTCCCATCTTGGAAAACAGAGCAAGGAAAACACCAAACTCCCTGGGGTACGGGACAGCAAATAAAACTTTCAGACCCTTTCCACTCTACAAAAGCAAAAACTTCCCAACTGAAGCAATTAACATTTAAACAGCATATTCCATCAAGAAATCTGCATTTGGACTGATGTGCACTGGTAAGCCAGATAAAAGGCTGAATTTAGAGTTGGTATTTGGCATACAGCTCTCCAAAAAAAAAAAAAAGAAAGAAAAAATTGGTCTGCAAGGGAAATAAAGCAGAGGGAGAAGAGGCTGAGGTTAGTGAATATCACCGCACTGTTAAAGCACTGGGCAGTCTCTGTCTGGGGAGACAGAGACCCTGGGTTCTGTACCCAACCCTGCTGGTAACCCACCACAGGGACCTTCTCAGATCCTGGTGGGAGGGGGACAAGGCACCCAGAGCAGTTGGCAAGAGCAGGAGGGATCGGAACAGAGAGGGTCTTTATGTTTCTACCTCTCTGTACGTCCTTCCTTTCCCTTCCTCTGGTTGTGTCCAGCCGCTGTGGATCAAAGATGGGAAGGGGAATGTATTGAATTAGCTGAATGATACATCTGATCTGTTACAGGAGATATCTCTTTGCTACTCTTCTCCCACAAATACTTCTGTTCTATGAAAAGGTCTTTTAATGCTCCAAGAATTTCTCAAGAAAAAAGGTTTATATAACTTTAGTCACAGCTTGACCAAGTGTCTAGTCAGAGAGTTAGGGTAATGGTCATTCCCCAAGGACACCAAGAAATAGTGAAACTAAAAAACGCCTGGAAGAATTGCTTTCATGGACAAGCAGGTTAGGACTAAGGAACAAAACTGTAAAAGTTGCAATTTCTTTTCAGATATTTTATGAACATGAAAAAGGGCCAGGCTTAATTACAGACTTCAGAATAAACATTCAACAAAATGCAATGCGAAAAGGCAAACTTCCCTTGAGACAGAAAGATTCATTAGGCAAACGATACATGTAAAACCAAATACCATTCACCACTCACCCCCGAAATACAATCCATGCTCTAGAAAACAAACTCACTCCCTCTTCAAATTGAAACAAAGCTCAGTGTTATTCCCCAAACCTGCCCACAATGTACTGGCAATCCCTCTCTCCAAAAGCCATGGCCACATCTCATTGCCTTATTAAGCAACCACAAGTCATTAGTGTCCTCTCATCTGGAAAGACACCTAAATTTCAAACTTTCTGCCTGTTTTATTTCTACTGGTATATTCATCCTCTATGACCAACAAATGATTTTTATTTTCTTTGAGCTTTATGTTAATGAAAAGAGCAAATGACAATATTGCTAAACCTGCTGAGCCTGAGGCATTCCAGGATGCCAGATACACCACCAGCAGTTAGTTTAAAGAAAAAAAAATAATAGATCTGATACCTGCTGCAATAATGATATACGGGTCCTTCAAAAGTGTCAGCAGAGGTGTCCCCTTCTGACTCTATGAAACAAAAGCTTGGGATTAGAAAAGGCAAAGCGTCACCTATTGCCTAGAATGTTTTACCTTAATACTTACTTCTGCTTGGGCTCTGGATGGCTGCAGAACAAATAATTGAACAGCTGTGAAAAGAAATCAATATTGTAACATTTCTTCAAGAAGGGGGTTAGACGGTAAGAATATGAAGGGAACGTTCTACATGACGATATAGACTCTTCATATTTACCGACCTCCATCTAACAGAGCCAGTGCTGCCAGCACCAGGAAAGGAGAACTCTTCCCCACAAACTCGTACATGACGCTCCCAAAAGGTGGGCCCACTGCCAGGGAGAAAGAAAGGACACAGTTGTGAAGCCACAGCTCTGGCTCTGAACAAACATCCTCTGCAAGCGTTTGGGCATCCTGCTATTGGCACTCAGTGACTGAAAAGCTCAATTTAAAAAAAAAAAAAAAAAAAAGAACTAAACTCAAAGCTCACTGATCTTGACAATAACCATATTCTTCACTCCCCCAAAGACTCTTCCATGTAAACAAAACCTAAACATCTCAGAGATTATTGCCTGACATATGTGCTCACATAAGAAACGTGCTTCTGTGGGAAAAACTATTCTTAACACGCACCATGAATCTAATCTGGAGACGGCACGATAACATTGCACTCAATGAAACTCTTGTGCTGCTCTCATAGATCACAAGTACATGTTTTGGGGAAGGCTGGGGGGTGGTTTCTCTTGCCAGCAGAACCCCCATCTCACTGACCTAATACTCCCATAGCAAGGCCTCCTAGTGCAATTCCCATCGCGTTGCCTCTCTCTTCATCATCTGTATATACACTGGCGAGCATACCCATCCCTAAAATAAAATAAAATTAAAAAGAGCAAAACACAAAATTAGGCAGCTGTGTACTATAGATTGTGGTCATCATTTGCCAGCCCTACTAAACATACAGACATGACAGTAGGCATCTCTCTATATATAAACACAAATAAATACGTATATAAATACAAATATATATATATCCTCTCCACATGGAATTCACCTTGAAGAAAAAGGGAGGTTTGGCAAATATAAATGGTCTCTAAGACCATGTACTATTACACAGTATTACTCAGGCAATTTAATGATGCCCTCATTTGCTAGATTATTTGTCCCTGTCTTTTTTACAAGGCTTTTAGCTGATGCTTTTCAACTAGGTGAAACAAAGCTCTTGACAAGTATTCACTATATTATTTATACTCCAGGCAATGACACAAAAGTCTGGCGACCACTACCAGCTGTAACTGTGGTCAGTGCTAGTTGTGCTCTGGGCATGCCGATCTGATTACTTTGACAATTAGTATTTCAACCTCAACATCCCAAATTAAAAGAATTCTTTTGACCCTTATCTTCAGGTGCCTCACTTCTGCATTTGATGATGAGCCTTCATTTCACAAAAGGAAACATGAAGCCCAATTTATTTGTGTTTTCTGTGAAGCATTCAGGTACTGTAGACGTAAATGCTGCAGAAGAGTCCTCACAGAAATTAATAACCCTGCATTCAAACCAAGGTTTAAGTAGTACTCAGTAAATGGGGTCCACAGCTACACAGTGAGCCAGAAAAAGGAAACAAAACATTGTAGGGTTGATCAGTAAGTGAATACAATCCATCATGTGCACCAAAAGAGCAGAGGACCTCTGTGGATGAACGTGCTTAGAAAATTGTGGATGACACCAAATTGTGTGCATGAACAGTTGAAGAGCAAGTTAGAGAAGAGTATCAGAATTTTCAGTGTTTGTGAGACTTGGAGAAATACACAGGGAAAAAAATAGGAGGCAATACAAAGAAGATAACACCAAGTTTTACACTTAGGTAGGAATGATTACATGCACAAATGCCGGGGGGGTAAATGACTGATTGGCAGCAACACTGCAGAAAACTTCCTTTGACTGTGAGATAAGTGAAGTGACTCTCACTGCTGTTGGCCCTTGTAAGGAGTCAGAGCTTCTTCCGAGTGCTGGGTCTGGTTTTCCTATGAGGACATGCTGAGAGAGTTGGGGTTGTTCACCCTGGGAAAGAGAAGGCTCCAGGGAGACTTTATAGCCTCTTCCAGTACCTAAAGGGGCTACAGGAAAGCTGGAGAGTGACTCCATGTCAGGAAGTGTAGCAATAGGACGAGGGATAACGGTTTTAAACTAAAAGAGGGGAGATTTAAATTAGATATTAGGAAGAAATTCTTTATTCTGAGGGTGGTGAGACACTGGCCCAGGTTACCCAGAGAAGCTGTGGCTGCCCCATCCCTGGAGGTGTTCAAGGCCAGATTGGACGGGGCTTGGAGCAACCTGGGCTGGTGGGAGGTGTCCCTGCCCATGGCAGGGGGGTTGGAACTAGATGAGCTTTACGGTCCCTTCCAACTCTAACCATTCTATGATTCTATGTGATAATAGTCTTGCAATATTAAAAAGAGCCACAAATATAAAATAAAATAAATTGTTCTTCAGTTCTCTCAAGTATGGGAAGTAGAAACAGGTTTACGTGACAGTAAGGAGGATTTATATGAGACATCCGAAAAATCTTCCTGACAGTAAAGGTACTTAAGCACAAAGCTAGATGCTGAGGGCATTTCTAGAGGCTTCTGAGAACATGCCTGTCAAGTATGCATGATGAATGACGATATGAAGCTGTTCCTGCCTTCAGGAAGGCGGTGGACTAGATGGTTTCTTGGCCTTTTCTGCTCTATTTTGTAGGTTGCCTGTGAAAAAGAGTCACGTACTTGTCTAAGAGCCGTATCTCAAGGTGCACACATGCACAGGACCCGAGTTAAAGCTGAACAATAATTTTGATTCTGGCACGTCTTCCCTTTGGAAAGCTTGACTTGTAACCTTAACTGCTACAAGGAGAAGAGATGGATTTTCTTGTCTCTACCCCTGATGCTTGTCTTTGCCTTCCCCATCCCTGGCTCCTCATCCCAGCCCGTGCCTGCTCCCTTAGCCACATCCCCACTCTTCCCACTACTCATCCAGGCTTAAATCTCTCTACTTAACTAGTGCTTGTTGATCAGCTTCCAACCCATCTTAAGCATAAAGTGCTTCCTGCTCCCAGTTCGAAAGCTCAGTCTGGGGCTCTGCATCTCCCCAGCTGCCCCAAGCAACACTGCCCAAATGTGGGCTGGAGCAAAATCGCTGCAAAAGGAACCTAGGAGGAATCCAGCTGACAAATTCTTGTTAAGATTCTATGGAGTGTATGTGAACCCTGCTTATAGACCAGTCCAACTTGGAAGGGGAATTTTCCAGAGGAAGCCAAAAGGCACATTCCTGAAAAAACACTGTATTCACCTCCCTTCCCAAGACAAATCTGTATTTCTGCTGCCATCACGGGAAATTTTTCCAATAAAAGACTGCAAAAATGTTCTAACATGAACAAAACGTATTTTCTCCAGTCTCAGTCGTGGTTGAATAATTTGGGCTGAAAACCCATACTCCATTCCACCCACTCATTTAAAAATTATAACTTTCTATTGGAAATCTGGTAGAGGTCAACTGAGTCCAACCTGGCAGACAGCATGGTAAGTCCCTGAAAATAACATTTGGTAACAGAAATTTCAGTAACAGACAGAGCTGCTATCCCTTTTACAATCAGTACCAACATAAGTTCCCAATGACCTTTAAAATGGCTAAAAATGAATTTAAAATGTTGAAGACGCAGATGCAGAAATCCCAGGGAGAGTACAGTTCATTTAGTGCTCTACCTTACTGCAACCCAAATATCAAGGAAGTCTGAAAAGACATTTGCTTTTGAGCTACTTTATATGAAAGGGACAGAAAAAAATGTGAAAATGATTTAATTGAACATCTTTGTATTAATTATTGAAACTGCAGACAAAACACAATTTAGAAAATGACTAAAAATGACAGAATCAGTGATCTGTATTTTACTTTATCATCTCTTCTCTTACCTGCCACCGAAGAACAAGAGGAACCCACTCCTTGAAGGGACCTGGCAATAAACAGTAACGTGTAGCTTCCAGAGAAGGCAAACACTACAAAAAAACAGAGGTAAATTTTTAAAATTAAGTTAACTCTAACTAGGTTAAAAAGTTAGATTTCTTGAAACTACCACAAAAACTTCATACAATTTAGTCAAGCGTTTACAGTGACTTGTGCCACTTTCAATGCTAACTGCATTATTTTCTCTTATTGCATTTAGATGTGTCAGTGTTGAATTGCTCTCAGGTGTCTAAGCCTCCTGGTAACACAGAATGCAAGAGCACAAGCAGTTTTAACTAATTACTTAGGATTTGATTACATCCTGCTCTGATTCAGGTGCACACAGAAGGAGTTATAAGACCTTTCTTTCCAGCCTTGCCTCCCCACTGCTTCATTTAAGGCAGCACAGCCTGAAGCTTCGGGCATTCAGGGAAAGCAGGACTGAACACACACACAACGATGTTTCCTCTGATAAGTAAATGGGCGGAGAGAGGTTTTACCCTGATGTTGCCAGCTGTGCCGTAGCTGCTGTGCAGCACAGCTGGCTGAAGGTGCAGGGGAAGCCTGCTCCTCCCATTCAAGGGCTGTAGCAAGTTCCTGATCCTCCCCACAGCGAGACCATCAGAGAAACTGCACCTGAGGAGGTGCCTTGCTATCTCTCTGCAAGAGCTTTTACCCTGGGCTCCACTCTGCCTTTTGGGACAGAGCATCTGGATGCTGCACTCATCAGTCCAGCTAAATTCCCCATCCACAGCACTGGAAAGTAGGAGTGTTCCAGAAACCCAAGCCCATCTCTGCTTGTAGAACCTGTGTCATGATCAGTACTGTTAAATCTACAGTGAGTTTTAAAAACTTTTTAAAGCTCCCATCTGTTGGCCATCTAAGGAATTCTGCCAACCAGCTTGTAGCTGGGGGAAGCTGTTACGCAGCAACTAAACCCCTAATCCACATGCACTTCTCCCACCTGCCCTGCGGCATTGTGCTTCTCGGGCTTTTCACCAGGTCTTACAAAAATTGCTACCCACGTGGAGACAGAAAAATCAAGAAAAATAAAGGAAGAAAGTATGCCAGCAAATCAACAGCACTCCCCTCTGCCATGAATTAGGGTTACTACTCTTATCTCCAATCCAACCAAACTTTGTCTAACGTTCCTAAAATGCAGAGTTGTCAGTGACTCTAAAACCAGGTAATCTCCAGCACTTCAATCCCCTTGATGATAAAGTTTTAAGCTTGTTATTCCTTCTCTTATACACAGTGGACATGAAAAACTGTTCCCTTCCTTTTCGTCATAGACTCTGATATGCCTTACATCTGCCTTCTGAAGAAAACTTGGTTCTTTCATCACTCCTCACAGGCTTCTAATGATCCTTGATGTTCTCCTCTGTACTCTTTCCATCTGGTCCACAGTTTTAAGTGCCATGCCAAAAGTGAACATGAAACAGCAGCTGAAGCCTTATCAATGCCATTAAAGCAGACAAATTATCTCAGCTGACTTGCAGGCAATGCTCCTGTTTGCACATCCCACAGAGATGTTTAGCAACGCTATGATACTGTTGACTCATATTCTACTCGTGAGCCACTGCAGCCTCACGATCTTTCTGATAAGCCCCTACGACAGCTAGTTGTTAAGGACCCTGCAAAATAGCCGTCTCGTGGCTGATAGCCCTCCCATAGCTATCAGTTTAAAACTGAGCACCACTTCAGATTACAAGAACCTGAGAGAAAGATTCAGCTAAGAAAGAGACCTGCCGCGGTGGGATGCAAGGTGGTGAATTCCTTAGACCATGTTCATAAGAGTGTACTTGTCAAATCCCATTGGCACCACCATCCACATGGTGCAGCCACCCTTAAATTTTCCTTGGGAGTCAGTTCCTCTACATCAACAAGAATTCCTAGTGATAGTTATTATAGATCATTTATTTAAATGCCTCATCTGGGCCAGACCAAATAAGATGTGAACACTTACTGATTGTTGACACAAACATGATGCAGAAGCCAGCAAACAGTGGAATCTGGTAGCCTATTCTGGAAAACAAAATGAACATTGACATTTCTGGGATTGTCTCACTGACATTTTGAGTTAGACTTACTCACATGAGCGCACACACAACAAAAACCCAACATGTAGTTCCTTGGTAGGCTTTGAACTATATATTGTAGACCACATGATCAAACTTGTCCATGTTACAAACGCCTTTTCATCTGGCACGGCAGACTTTGTATCTGAAATCCCTGGAAGAAATCCTTCTCATTAGAATCTGATTGCCCTGTTCTCGTTCCACCATAATTGTTCCCAATAAAGCCCCTCTGGGCCTCCATGGGGTTGCCAAGGATATGAGAAAGGAAGATTTGTCTGAGCACGCTGAGCTTTGAAATATCCCAGTAGTGTTTCAACGATCATCTCTTTCCATCCTCATGAGACAATGACTAATGAGACACGGTCAAACCAATGGCTTTTTTACTGGAAAAATTCGTCATCTGCTTTGTTGGGAGTTCTGCTCAGCCAGGAGCACTGGAGGAGTCCCAGAGAGCCTGAGAATAAGATTTTTGCTTTCCATGGGTCTAGGAGTAAAAATGGAGCTGATCAAAGCTTTCTTTCTCAGCCTACTTCTTCATTAGGACTCCAAACAGCCTGTAGAAACGCCTGGTTGCTATAAGTATTTTTGAGTTTCCAGGAAATAATGAATTTCCTGTCTGGAAAGCAAATATATTTTTTGAGCAGCTAAAACTGAAATTTCGACAAAAAATTCATGACATACTATTTTTCACACCATTAAATATCTACCCTAGAATCAAAACGACTACCCATGCAGCTCTTAAGACAATCTGTATATTCTATTCAGCACACTTTGCTCACAGCTTCTCTTTTTTTGTAGGATTGTGCATCTCAAATGTATTTGCAAAGACATTATTTAATGACCAAATTCTTCAACAATGTGCGATCTTTTTCAAAGGGGTACTGATTGACTTCAACTTCCAATGCCCAGTTTCACAGTATTTGGCATTTATATTGGCAGTATTGGCTTAAGTAGGTCAATCAAATATTGGAAAAGTCTATAATTAATTTTTATTTTTAATAATAGCAGTTCTGACATAGGTAAGCCAACCTATTTATTCTGAGTTTGTTTCTTCACTAATAAATTTTTATACAAGTAAGGACCATGGATAATGGAAAACCCTCTGAAGTGCAGGGCTCAATGTTCATTGTATGTCTCATTGTAACATTTGAGTTTTGTGAATGAAAGAAATCTAACATGCACGTTTCTACATGCCACAGAAATCTCTAATGAAAAACAATTTTGCCTTAAATATTATCTCTACATTAAAAATACGACAAAAACATAATGCGCAGATTCTTCTAGTTGAAATTTGTAAGTGGGTGTTACAAATATCCAGCAAGACTAGCTCCTCATGGTATTTAACTGAACTGGTATGTCCAAATTAAATCCCTAGCATTGTCACAGCCTTCCTCTGTAGCCTTAAGACAATCATTCTAATCTCTCAGCACCTCTATACCTGGCCTGTAAGAGAACAATACTACCTTTTTTTGTCTGCTCTATTTAAAGTGGATGATTTTTCTAAGCCTGTCTCTTCTCTTACTGCGTGTATAGGAGGTATTATAAAATGGGATGCTAATCTCCACCGATGTTTCTATGTACACAGGGAAATAAAAAAATTACCCGTTTCCATCTTCTTGCCTGCGTCAGAGCTGAAGTGGGCACTTCCCTTCCCAGTGGGCTCTGCTAGAACAGGCCACAGAGAGTTTGACCATAATTGCTTTGATTTAGAATTTTTCAATTAAAGAAAGCCCTGACAGAAGTACAGATAAAAAAAAAAAACAACCACCCTACGGATATGGCTACTGCTGTTGGTGAGCAATATCATCTCTCACTGGGATATGAAAGCAAAGTTTGAATGGCCTTATGCCTTCTTCCATTGCAAAGTAAAGAAGGTTTTGTCTGTCAAGGCCATCCCAAAGGTATCTGGGATGGACACTGTTGGGGAGAAGTCTGATTTCAGTACAGAAGTCAAGCAATTCTTAGACTGACCCAGGGGCCATGAGACAGCAATTTGCTTCTGCTACAAGTGTACCAAATTAAAATTCAGTTATTGCGTGAAGACAAATGCCATCCAGATTTGCTCCCACAATCACGTTTCCATCACTAGATCAGAGACATAAGCTGTGAAATCTTCCATAAACATTAATGAGATAAACAAAAAGAAGGGCTATCATACCCGTTCTAAATGATACTCTATCAAGCTAAAGCAGATTTCAGTTCTTCCGCTAGGCTTCCTACACTTGGAAGATTTCTGGGGGTTGAATGCTGTAAGAAAACCAGTCTTTTGGAAGTCACTTTCAATGCTCAATGAAATGTTGTCCTAGCATTTTTCTTAATTTTTGCAGCTGCAGATACTATTCCTCCTTTACCTTGGACAAACAGGGTTACAGCAAGGTGATACATAGCAGAGGGTGATGAGAGCAGAACTTGAGCAGAACTCCGTCTTTTGTTACCCAGCAGACCATGATGCTCTATCCCACATACTGAGGTCTAACACATACCTTTTCCTCCACACAGAAATTAATCATTTCAGAACTAGACTCTGCGTGGGCACAGCTAGTGCTGTGCAAAGTCTGCGTTGCCAGTGACCCATCATACAAGATGATGCAAAGGTATACAAGTCAGCACATGACAAGCGTTTGTGCTGAATTAAACAAATCATTGCAACCCTCTGAAAAGCTAAAAATTGCCTGGAGCCTCGCCCACAATTTGGAAATGCACGATTCTGCTGTGCTGCCCCTGCACGAGACGGCTGAACCTCTAGAAGTCATGGTTGCTCTTGCTCAGGCGACGGTCTTACCCACATCCAGCTGACATTTAGTTAGATATTCAGACTGTCTTTTCCTGCAGAATCTTAGCAAACCCTGCCTCCTCCTGAAATAGCAGCACTAATTAGTTGGTAGTTGGGCCCCCAATATCTAATTTGCAGCTGCATTCCCTGACGTGTCAAACAGATAGTAGAGAGTGCAGAATGGGAGTTTTTGCTGAACAATTACACTATATAACACAAATAATCACAAAAAGGAGAGGCCCTACCTGTAACAGGCAACTATTCAGTGACTCTGTCCCTTGGTCCTGGGTCAATTGTATTCTTGCTATGTGAAACCTGTGAAAATGCAGTTTCTACTTCTCAGCCATGACATGACATGTTCTATCACAGTTATCTCTACATTTTGCTCCTCTGCGTGTGTGCAACACAAAAGAATATTGCAGCCTGTCATGTCTCTTCTTTTCTCTCTTTACCATGCTCAAACATGTCGTTTTCTTGGGCACTTCTTTCAAAATATTCCAAGAGAACCCAAAGCAGAGTCCAGCATGTATCACCAAGTCTACCTGCAGCTTAAACTGCTTCCTACAAGTGTTTCTGACCTCTGAAAAAGCCAAAGTCATTAGTTGAAGGAGGGAGAGGAAAGGCTGCCACTGATGGAGAACGCCTAAATTACCCTGTTTCAGTGCCATGTTGACCCCAGATTGCAGGATTGTTTGGAAGTGGATTATACCCATTAATAAGGTTACCCTACAATAAAGCAACCAATGGATGAGTCCTGTGCAGCAGTAAAATAAAGGTTACACTGGCCAGGTTAGCAGCTGTGGATGATTAGAGCCTAATTATCCACTCATTACGGTGCTGCATATCCACTGATTTTGACCCTATCACCATACAGCTACACCAGTCCCACTGTGAGCACCCCTCATTAAGCCTGTCCTGGTTGGCAAGCTGGCCGGCTTCTTCACTGCCAGCAAAGACTGGGGAGGACGTATGGCAAGAAGAGTATTTTCCTTGAGGTTATGAGCCAATGAACCTCTGAACGTGTGTGAAGGTAAGGAAGAAAATGAAGGGACAGGGAGCGTGGTCTGTGCACTCCCCACCTCCGCGCTGTAGCACAGGGTAGGCAGAGGGGCTTTGTTCGACCTCCAGAACTGGTCATTTCAATCACCTGCCAAAACTCAAAAGAAAAGCTTACATAGGAACTGAACTAAGTAGCTACAAATACTGTTTATCTCTCTGCCTCCTCCTTTGCGTGTGTCCTGGTCATGAACCTATGGGCTAAGCCACTCCCTCTCTCATGCAAAGACGTTCAAAGCTGTAGCCAGACTGGTGTAAAAATGATGATGAAAATATCCGTTCATTTTTTTGAGGCCAACATGGATAAGCATAAAGTTAAAACTACGTATCTTTTTCAGACTGATAAATAAAGGGAAGGAGCGACACAACAGGAGCGACGAAATATCCGTTCATTTTTTTGAGGCCAATATGGATAAGCATAAAGTTAAAACTACATATTTGTTTTCAGACTGATAAATAAAGGGAGGGAGCGACACAACAGGGGCGACTTTCATTGGCTGTAGAGGGTTGTGGGGCCATCACAGGCGGGCTCACAGCCTCGTTCACAGAGCTCGGAATGAATTTGAAAAAGATAATGGAGCAAATAAGTTAGTTGCAGAGGGCACAGCAGCCTTTTGCCCGCTCTCTTCACCAGAAAGGATTAGCAGAGCCTTCAGTCTCCCTTTGCCAGCGCATCCGCCTCACTCAGTGCCCTGTATCAAGTGCTGTGCCATTTGTGTAGTTTCTTACCGATTTCACTACCAGTGGAAACAGAATGTGCATCTGAGCCACAAAATCTGATCAGCTCTGCCCTGAAAATGTGCCACGGTGGGAAGTGTGTGGTGACATCCTATGGCAAAGCCATCACCTAGTGTTTTCTTCACCAGGACTTTGTTAGACCAAGGGCGAACTGTGCTGGTTCAGGACTTGCAAGCCAGTTGACTAAGCCGGGTGTGTGTTTTGTCTGGTATTCCACAGAAACAGCTGAGGTTTAAATACGAAATACTTTTAGCAGAGCTTACTTCTCGAATGAAACCAATTTTGAAATTTATTTTAAAAATCTACACCTCCAGGAGTTATAAAAAAAAAAAGGGAAAAAACAGCCTACAAAACTTCCAGAAAACCTAAAATAAAGTGATAATTGGCACAGACTCATATGAATAGAACACACTGTTGCATCCTGTGCAAACTCAAAGCC
Organism: Charadrius vociferus; assembly: GCF_000708025.1. NCBI lineage: Eukaryota > Metazoa > Chordata > Aves > Charadriiformes > Charadriidae > Charadrius > Charadrius vociferus. The sequence continues at coordinate 8,439,782 of NW_009647731.1, read as the reverse complement.
AGTGCCTACTGAGAGCCAGTAACTCCATACTCAATTAAAAATCTAAACCACTCCTGAACTTCAATATTTCATTGAAAAATAAGAACCATGAACATGGTGTGCTACCTACTTGAAAAAGAGACTTACTCTGCACGTTAATCTTGAACTAAGCAACCAATTCTTCTTAAGCTGTGATATTTTGCTGAAATTTTGCAGAAGTGATAATGGCAATAACAATTATCACTAAACAGCTTATCAGTGATAAGGAAGAGTATTTATGATTACTCAGATATTTTCTGTTTCATTTATAATAATCACAATTTTCACAAGGCTTTTTAACTGATCTTATACACGTTTTTTGGAAATGTTAACTTTAGAGGGTTTTTTTGCCCATGACTTCTACAGTTAATTGATAAGTGTGTTAACTGATAGTTCCCACTAAACATTTCTCGGAAGAAAGGCAGCTCTCTACCACTAAGATACAAATAATGCATGAAAGAAAACCAGTAATCCTTAAATCTAATTTTGGGCCACTTTGCCACTGAGGCACTCATTTCTGCTGTGTGAGGGAAGAGTCTGTCGCACAGGATGCTGGGGTGATGTGCTCCTTGGTTTTTCTTTTCCCGCTTGTTGGGCATCTGAGCTCCCAAAACTGCCCCTGTGATTGCAGTCACACACTCCGCCCCAGTCACACATCCCAACCCTGGATGTTTCCAGGAGGAAATCTCAGCTCACAGCACTAATGGTCACACTGGTGCGTTGCCAACCCTGCTCCTAATAGCCAAGGGAGATGCTACAAGAACATCTACTTGCCCCATTGCCAAACCTAAGGATGTACCACGTATAACCCAGCAGCGGGCTCCAGGGGAGAGGTGTTGCCCCGTGTCTGCTCACAGGCAGCGCCAGGCTCCGGTCCCGAGATGCACAGGCACACGGAGAGGCATCGGCAGGGACATGCACCCTCTTGCTGAGGCAGATGTCTACTGAAGAAAAAGCGGAGATCGTATCTACAGTATGATGTAAGTGCGCCATTGAGAAAGCTGTCAACAATGCAGAGCGTATTATTGCCTTCGCCCTGGTTTGGCAGGCTGGGGAAATGATGGTACTAACAGAGAAAAATAAATATCAATAGGGCAATAATTTAGACAATTAGGAAAATCTAGAAAAATACTTAAAGAACTATTGTGAAAATGTTATTTGAAGTTATGTTGTTTTGCCTGTGGGTGAGCTATCACACCCTCAAAAAAACAAAACAGAAAATCCAGGTAACAAAAATCTGTTTACCTCCTCAACTTTCAGCAATATTTGTGGAAAAGTAATTTTGCAATGGCATACTTATATCTGCGTAGGTGGTATGCAGTAGGAGATAAGGTGAAATGAGAGAGGAATGAAACTGTCTCTCTCATTTAGAGCTTTTGTGTTCAGATCAGTTCCGCAGATTGAATACAGGTTGAATTCATAACATTGTGCATCAAACTGTTGCTTAGCCCTCAGTTGGATACTCTTCTATCAGACTGAAATTAAAAACTCAGACAATATACATAAGCTGTAAAATCTAAGAAAGGTAGTTTTGGCTTCAAAACCTGAAACATGTAGCATTAAAACGCGGTGGTTGTTTGGGTTATTGCCACATGTGATAAGCATTGACTGTTTAAACAAAACTGCTTTACAAGGACAAATTTCTGCAGCATATTCTTTTCTGAAAGGAAAATTTATTCTTTATAAAAATAGCTTAAATAAGAAATCTGAAAATTAGTGGCCTGACTAAATACAATTTGAAGTTTATTTCCTGCAGAGATTGATCTCGTATTTGGTTTGGGAGGACTGCAGCTGCTTCTGTGGGGAACAGTTACAGAAGATGACAACAATAAAATTAAATTAATTATTAACATCAGAAATGTAAATGATATTATAAATTTTAAACATCATTAGTGCTCAGGTTTTTGGGAGGAGGGGTTATAAGTCATTGATATCTGTGCTTATACCCTTGATGCTGGCTCAAATAGATTTTCTGTAGTGTACCATTTAAACATATTTTGTTCAAGATATCATATATACGCAAGAATTTAGACAGAATAGCTTGAACGCTGGGCTAGATCGTGTACCGATGGAAATCTCTGATCCACTGAACTGGGTGATGAACATGGCTTCAGCAAAGTTTGACACTTGTTCATTTTTTAATGAAGTCCATGTGAATTTCCCCCTGATTCTTACCTCAAATGACTCTGAATCATTGAATACCAAATGGTACCAAGAGCTGTGAGTGTCTATAAGAGCAAGGGAGGGATCTGAACCCTGCCTACAGCTTCAAATATCATGTTTGTCTAATGTAGGTGTAACAGATATAACGTCAATTCACAGTGCTTTGTAAATACTGAGCTGTAGCATTTTTGGGCTCCATATAGCTGTACTGAAGAAATTGCAATGCCATTTCGGAAAAAAGTTTCTATAAGAACGAGCAAGTGGAAGGAAAATAAACGTCACGATACTGAACATATCAAATGGCTCATGTGCAGCTTACCAGTTTCTTTTGGAAAGGGTGTAGACATTTGGAAGGCGTGTTCACCAAATGTATTTCACTAAAATATTCCTCCAGATAAACGGAGAAGGCCAGTAAGTCAGGGCCACAATAGGATTAAGAATATTTGGTTTGAAATACTAGTCCAGACTAAAACATCAATATAGAACCCTACCTGAGGAGGATTCTGAGTAATGTAGCAGAAATGACATACCTGTTTGTCAGCGGCCCTATGAAGGGGTTAGTGATTAGCTGCACTGTTGCTTTTGAAGCAAACAAGAGACCGACTTGAACGTTTTCATTGAGCAGGTCCTTATCTTCCTTGGGGCAATCAGATGGGGAAGGAGTCACATTTACTATCATTTGTTCTGTCTGAGTGTGATGCAGCTCTCTGGGTTGTGTCTTATCAGATTCGTTTCCAGTAACCATCGTTGAGTTGTCATAGTAGGAGAAGATGCTCTGAAAATTGTCCATCGTTGTTGAGACTACGTTAGGCTTAGTAGTCTGGATCTGTGTGGCATTTTTCTCATGTTTGATGCTGTAAAGGTAACTGGGAATTATTGGCACTGGAAAAACAAATAGAATACATTGGCATCTTACTATAAGGTTATTTGTAAATGGAATCACCAAATTTTCTCGTTTGCTTTGCCATTGATTAGGAATTACAAGGCTTTCCTACAGAGCACATTAATAAGGATTTTGAATGGTGAAAACACAGAACCAAAATAGAAGTCTGTTCGTGGCAAAAAACAAACCCATAACTCAGAAGTGCAATTCAAACCAAAAAAAAGTTATTTTACATTAGTCTTTATTTTTTGCCAGTTTTCATAAATATAAGATTTTTCTATACAGACATCATTCAAAAAGCAAAATATAAGAAATATCAAACCCCATGTCTGAAGAGTCTCTTTGTTGCACATGATTGCACAAATCCATTTATCAGATTGTGAAAACATGAAAAGTGAGAAAAGCATTTAAACTACTGTTAATCCAAAATATAAAAAATATAATAAAACACATTTCTAAAATAAACCACAAAAATATTGGTTAGTAACAGCCATAAGAAAGAAAAAACCCGTAACACTCCTATATTAAGTAATCAGAACTACTGTCTCGATGTTTGCATATCTCATTATTTTTTAAAAATTTACATTGAAAAGATCATCCAGAAAGGACCTTCTTTATATGCTTTAGGATCTTAGCTGCAGTTTAATTACATTAACATGTGTCTCAGAAATTAACATTTCAGAATTTGTAAAAACAGGTCAGGTTCATTCCATTTAACATCAGTGACAGAATCTCCCCTCCTTGTCTTTCACCTCCTCCTGAAAAAGCCCACTCTTTCAATAAGTCTGCAAACCATAATAATTTCCAGGGCTTCTAGCATACACGCTACTGAATAAGTAATTAAATGTTAATAACTTTAGAAGAAACTATATTCATGTAAAAAAAAAAAATATCCAAAATCGACTAGCTAAAAATATATATGGTTTTACCTAAGGTCTACGTTGTGGCACCAGCTTTTAAGCTGAAGCCCCCCAAGAAATTCAGGAGTCTGATTCAGAAGCTGACACTATAGCATCGCCCTCTGCAAAGCCCGATTCACCTCCGAGAGAAGCATGTGCATTCATGTGTGTGCCTGTCTGCATCCATGAACTACTAGTTTCTCTGAATCCTTTCCTTTAAATTCATATTAACGTTTGAATATGAGGACCTCTAAAACTACGAGTGAAAAATGTTCCAAGTATTTTGTGTAGATTCCTAAATCTTGACACAATATCAGCAAAAGTTGCAGCTTCGACTTAGATTAAAACTTGGATTATTTCATTAAACCAACTCACAGAAGTACTTTTCTTAAAACCCAGTTAGATAGTTTTCTTATTAACCTATCATTTTAAGACCGACGTGGGGGAAAGAGGAACTATCACAAGGAAACAGGCAGCTCCAACATTATCTAGCCTGTTGTTGCAGTTGCATGACCACAGGAGAAAAAACGATGATGAGCTAAAAATACTGTTATCTCTTGTTCTGTGAAGTATTAGTGGCGTTTAGTGGAAAAAAAATAAAATTATTAAGACCTTTTTATACCATTCCTTATCCTGCAATTAACATAGAAATAAAGCGAGGCTTTGATGTGTATGGCAGCGTGTTTGCAATACCTAGAATATAATTCGTGCTTAAAAAAAAAAAAAAATTAAAATCAGTGCTTGACAATGTTTGGTTTGAGAGCATTAATCATGCATTCAGGGAGTACATCTGTCACTGGAGATTATTTCTGGGATAAATGGGGGGG
>NW_009647731.1:8400623-8434250 GCF_000708025.1 Charadrius vociferus | reverse complement strand
AGGGCAGGAGCGGGGAGGAGGGAGAGGAGGAGGAGGAAGAGGAGGAGGAGGAGGAGGAGGCGGCACCTCTGGTCCCCGTGTGAGCCCAGGGAGCGCTGGCACGGGGCAGGGAGGACTCCCCTCCTCTCCCCTGCGTGGCGAGCAGGGGGCGGGCAGGGCTACCTTGCCTGCCTGCCTGCGGCTCCCCCAAACCGCCGTGTGACCACCGAGACGTATGAGAGGGGGGAAAAAGTCACTGCTCAGAGGCTGAAACGTTAAACAGTGTTGCCCTGTCGGCCAGCCAAAGCGAAATGGTGCCACTGATGGATAATTTTCCCTAAAATGAGGAGTTTGCACCGTTTGGCATTTAAATTGCTCATTTTTCTTGTCTGCACAGAGTTTCAAGTGCTTGTACCCAGCCTGTGGCTTTTGTTCATCATCATTACAAATTTCTCTTCTCAGTCTGTGTTAGAAAAGAGATTAACTGTGCATTGAACTGAACAAGAAACAAGTCTTAACAAAGATTTTATATATATATAACAAGATTTATATATATATAATGTTATCTTTCATATCACATAATACACTGCTCTCTTTTAGTCACCCAATACTGAACTTTGTGAACCATTCTTTGCTTCGCTGTCTTCACTGAGCTTCGTTTTTGGTGAAGCCCACTGAATGTGAGAGAAGTCTCTTAAGGAGTTTAATGGTCCCAGAACCAAACATCAGACTGAAGCTGGTGACAGCATCACTGTGCAAATAGTTTAGTTTTTTTAAGTACGTTGCCTGCAGTGGATGTTAACCAATTTGGTAGTGTTCGTTTTCAACACGATGTGATTTCATTACTAATGCAGGTTTCTTCTGAAGCGGTGTTCAAACTTATGCTGGTGCTTCTGTAAACACGGTAAAACTGTAAACACTGTAAAACACTGTAAACACTCAGTTTCAGGAATAATGAAAGACGTTTACACTGTGGAATTTTGCTAATGTATGTAACAGTAGAAGATAAATCTTAATGGTCTAAATTGCTCTCCTCCGTCCCTGGGTGAAGTTTAACAGGCCTTGGGAATGGGAGAAAATTTTCAGTACAGTGTGTTATTGGCTATGCACAGATTTTTCTAAAAATAATGAAAATTGGGAGAGGATATGCTGATAGCACATCTCTCTTTTGTTTGCATGTAGGTAGCTTTGATTTTATTTGACATGTCTGCCATGTATTATTTTTATATGGGACCTATCATACTGGTACATGACAAATATCACCCAAGGCTATTAATAAGCTATTGATTCTTGAATGATGGCTTGTAAATAGTTTGTCTTTCCCAATTTTTTTTAACCAGCAACTTCAGGAGTTGGGCACATCCATGTTTGAAGTTGAATTTCCAAAACACACAGCTTCTGCAGTCAGAGGAAATAGGAAAGAAAAAAAAAAAAAGTACAATCTACTGGACTGGGGAGAGATGTTTCATCTTCCAAGTATCAGGTCCTGAAGGTGTTTATACAGTAAGTTACATCATTGAGTTGAGAACATGTGTGGAGCACAGTAGGAGAAGGGGAACACTGGCTCTGATTAGCAGCAGAAGCAGCATGAATGTGGGAATGGGCATGTCAGTGAAACGTCAATAGCCATATTCCACCAGGAAAACAAGTCTGGGTGTTTTGTATTCCCAGCAGTTCACAGGAGAGTTAACTGACAGAGGTGCTGTTTCTGTCACCTGCCAGAAAGCAGCTGTGGAGAGAAACAAGAGGCTTTTCAAGCTATTTCTGATGAGGGACATGATTGTAGAAGCAACTTACTTCTCGCTCTTTATCACCTCTGCGATGAGGTGAAGCTCCCATTCCCCCTGCTTCCCCTCCCAGTTCCTTATTCTAGAATATTTCTCATCTTCATCTCTCTATTGCTGCGGAGCTGATACTCACGCTGACGGCGCCTGGCCACTCTGCTTTGCTGGACTTTAAATCACTCCTCTTTTCTGCTGTCCTATTTCCTCTTGCCTTCAGCCAATTGATTGTTCCACAAATAATGCTAAAATATATATGCAAACCCATGCCTGCACTATTAGCATGGATAAGCATGAGAGCATTTGAATACATTTGCATGTAAAGGTGCCTAATCTTGCACAGATACTATTGGTTTACTAATCTAGCTGATTAAATTGTGGTTACCTCTAGGAAGCAGATAGGCCGGGAACCTGCTGCTCTGCAGGTGTAAACTGTATTCAGGCAAATAACGATGCCCTCACTAACATGTATTTATCTTTAATTGATGATTTTGTGTCTACCAAAGAACAAGCAAAAAGGAATAGGACCGCGGCCAAATCAGCAATTACTTTTAGGAAGCTGCTGCTGATTTGGTTTTCCTATTGAACTTTTTACTATTATATAATTGTTAATTAAGATTGGTCAAAAAGGAGGGAAGGAAAGCCGTGGGAGTTTTTGCAGTTGTTATTTGAGCTTTTGACAGAACAGTTGAGCAAAATTTCATGCTTTGAAAAATGTTAGTCAGCTCTACCTCTTTTGTGAACTCTCTACCCTTTATTTGCTGTAAGTATCCTTCAAAGTATACACATGCTTATTTTACCCAGATTTAATAATATTATAATTTTATCAATTTTTAATAAGAAATATTTATTTTATATATATATACTCTGAAAAAAGTTCCCAGAGCACATATTTATTTAAGAATCAAAATTCTGAGGACTTACAAATACTCCCCTCTGAGTGAAACACCCCCAAGCCATTAGGGCATAGGCTAAAGGCATCATAAAGCTGGTGACGGGAAAAAAAATGTTCTACCGTGGTGTGTGACTCTTAGGCTTTGGCAGAATGAATGGGAGACTCTCCTGAATCACCTCAGCGGTGCCATAGAGACTGCGTAGCCAAGTCAGCTATGCAGACAAATGAAATAGCCATAAACACACATGCAATGATGTGTTAAATGATCACCAGCCTGGAAACGGTGTTGGAGAATATTACTTCTTAGTAGTCAAAATTTTGACCTCAGCTGAAAGTTCCTCTGTGGCAAGATGTCCTGGATGCTGCCATGGGAAGCGGCACGATGTTGTTACAAGCACCGGGGAGAAGTGACATTTTGCTGATTTGCCTACAGTTCCTTAAATGCCGGTATTTAGAAAAAAATACTTCTGGTTCTCATCACCCAGGCTGAGAAATGCAGTACCTTGCTGACTTCTGTGGGGAAAGTAATCCCTTTTAAAGCTGTCTCTTTGTAAGATTTACATTTATTTTTAGTGCTTGGAGTTGAATTTGCAATAATTCATAATTATCTTAGCTTTCTGTATGAATTAATCATTTGCAGTTATTGCTATTGGGGAAAATTCCTGCTATAAATAATTCTATAATTTAAGTTGGAAGACATACCTGGCAGCTTATGTTTTACTAATAACAAGTAATATACTTAGTCAGCTTTTTCAGCCTTTGTAGCTCTTTCAAGACTTTTTTTCTTTGTGCCCAACAGTCATGCTGCTAATTACTCTGTAGTAAGAATGTGTGGTAGTTAGTTCCACTGAATAATGCATCTCCTCTTCTCCAGGCACTGAGGATATGCGTTGTATTTTAATCTTCTGCCATATAGCCTAGAATGAGTATGTGTGTGAATGTGGATATTTATATATATGATTGTTCACTGTGGCAGGTGGTGTTCAGAGGAGAGAGAAAAAAAGTAGAAATTTTGCTTTTAAGAGGGTCGCTTATCAATTAGTCTATAACGCTGAACATTTCTTTAGCTGAACAACTGTGTCTGTGATAACCAGGTTTGAGACTATGAGGCACTCATCTTTAAAGCTAAAAAGACTCAGGGTAGAGAGAGGGGGTGTGGGGGAAGAAGAGATATTACACATCTCGCGTGTCTCTACTAAAAAGAAGTAAAACATCACTTGCTCCCCTTTGTACGGAAACAACAATGTTAATTTTAATGTAGGAACATAGGGCAGCCGTTTCCCCATGTGCCAAGAAACTGGCAGGAGGTGCCAGCATTTTTCAGAGCTGTAGAAAGGCTGTAGTGGAAGAGGAGTAGGAGGAGAGATGAAGATAAATAGATGATGCTTTGTGGGGATGTTTATGGGAAGTGATAGACTTCAGGAGACACATAGATGTGTCATGGAGAAAATGGACCACTATCCATAATGACAGGCTATCTCTACACAGTAAATAATTTAACCTGATAAAAAGTAAAGTTTTACAAGTTAGGGCACTTATTCTGAGGTGTTGTTCACACATAGTCTTGACCCCAAGTAGCAGCAGCAGTTTGATGTACAGTCCCTTCAGGTTTTCTCTGTTCCGTTCACACTGAAAAAGAAAAAACCCAAAGCTGATATCACAGAGTCACAGAATCTCCCAGATTGGAAAAGACCTGTAAGATCATCTAGTCCAATCATTAACCTAACACTGACAAGCACGGTATTGTAAGAGTTTCAGTGAGGTTTTGAAATTTTAAGAGCGTTTCAGGACCAGGAAATTTCATTCTGCAGCACAACACTCCTCCTCTAAGATTCACTTTTTAAACTATTTTGCTGTTCACATTAGAAAAAAAACATTCAGGTACTCTGGAGTTGGGGAAGTGGTTGAGTAGAAAATCACGGCTCAGCCTGCGCCCTAGCTAAACTCCTGAACAAAACACATAGCCTGTAACGCTTAAGCTAGCATATTATAGCATGAAAACAGTATTTAGCTCTATATGGGAAAATATTTAGCTACATATGGGTAGGTTAGCTACAGTAATGGCAGAATAAACACCAGTAATCCTGGATCAGCGCAATGGTTTCCTGGTATGCCTCAGGTGTATATCCTCACCTCTCAGATGTCTGTGGAAATTTAACCTAAAGAAACTCAAAACTGATGAAGGAGGGGTCAGATATCGGCCCTGGCTCCGATTTCTCCTCCTGTCTGCTGGTGCTATGTTGTATTATCACATGTCTGCGAAACGAGAGGAGGGAAGGGCCGTCCCCTTCGCTCCCCCACCCCAGAACATCGTCGTTTCTCTGCCGTCTCTTTGCACCCAGAATATTTTTCCTCTCTGAGAGCAAATACTAGCAAGAGCTGCGTGATGCTGAGGATTTAACGTGACTGTCCTCAGGATCTGTCAGGAGAGCCGTCACGCTACAAGACGGCCAGGGAAGCTATTTTTAGCGCTTTCCATGGCAGGCTTTGCCTAACAGCTCTGGTATTACCGACCACAGGTTAGTGATGGTGAGGTCTAGCTCTGACATGTTTCATTGCTCTGACAAGAAAAGAGGGTCTGCCAAGCACACTAAAAGCTGGAAAATAACTAGGCTAAATAACATCTTGTTTCATCTGTTCTTTCCAAGCTGGTATTCTGTTTGCAGCAAACACAACCCTCAGGGCAACCCACTGTTAGCTCCATGATCAATGGGAAGACGTGCTGGCCTCAGTTTTACAAACCTAATTATTTTCTTCAGAAATCTGTCTGAAACTAAAAGGCATCTGACAAAAAACCTTTCCTATCCCTGGAGCTTAGAGGAATTCAGTCATTGCATGTAAATCGTGTTTATATTGACCACTTACATGTCTTTTGGAACCAGCGCCTTTTAGGTGGCTTTGCAAGAAAATACAGTCCCCTCCAGGCACAGGCTGTGAGCTCTATATATTAAGAAATATGGTGAGCAATAAGAATGTAGGATGTGTTTGTGTTTGTACACGCACAGACATGCACATGCATGGGTGTGCTCCTGCTTATATACGTGTGTGTGCGTAAGATGCCACTGTGCATCAGTGACTCAGGGAACGGTGCACAAGCCACGCTCCTGGGGAAGGCCGAAGGCAAAGCAGAGGGTGAGCAGGTTGTGGGGAAAGGGAGCAATAGCTTTTCCTTCAGTGACTGGGTTTCAGAGGCAGATAACTTCCTGCTTTTTTAGCCCAAGCGACAGCCTGTGCACTAACTCAGAGTGTACAGGAAGATTTAAGGTCATTTTAGTTTAAGTAGTTGTTCACCTTTAACATTTGTCGACCGGTTAAAAGATTAGCTGGCTTTCACGCACATCAGAAGCCCTTTCCCACAACATAGCTCTTCATCAGAAAGTGGATTCAACCTCTTCTTTCTGCTGCCCTATAACACATCGCCTGCATTAGCACCGATTCGTTTTGCAGAACCGGCCAGGGCTGAGTGCATGAATGCAGGAGTGTCCTCAGCAAAAGAGATCCCAAAAGTGAGGTCAGGCAAGTTTGGAAGTATGACGTGCCTTCACCATCAGCTGTGGTGTTGGTAGAAGAAAGGAAATGTTCAGAGACGGCAAGAGTCACAAAGCCAAAAAAGTTCTCAAAGCGGAACGGCAGAGGTGAAAACATATAGAGCAGGACTGCTGGGCAGGGAAATGCTCTTGCCAGGTCTCGAATCAGTTATAGGGAATATTCTGCCTAAACTCAACCCAAGTATCTCTATACCTTCAAGTCATAGCTCAAGAGTTGGTGACAGGGGTTATGTGAAATGTTTGCCTCTGATAAGAGCACGTAGCCGACGGCCAGGGCAGGGTCGCCTCTTTGTGTGCAGCTTTGAAACTGTGAGGAGTGAAGGGATGGCTCCACACCTCCCATAGATCTGTAAACCTTCATTTAGCATGAGGAAAGGTGTGCAAAGAAAGAAAGATGGGTAAAACATATGAAGAAGCACTTCTACCCCTTGGTTGTATTTCAGTTCAGTTTCTGGACCGTCATGATAAAGCACAGTGTGTTGCAACACCCTGAAAGCCATACCAGGCGTCCTGGCTTAGTGAAACTCTTGGCCAGGTAGTTGTTGGGGTTCTCCTGTCTGGGATTTTCACCCTTGCTTTTTCCCTGACAGACTGTTCACTGCATAATCCTCCAGCACGACTGAGAGGAACTGTTTGAGGATCTGCTGGCTGCCTCAGCCGTGTCCGTGCACCGTTGTAAAGGGACCTCCAGTTCCCATGTGGTGGGTGGACATTGTTGGCACCTGCTGGCACGCCACATCACGAGGGCACAGCAGTCATGTCAGGGCTGCCACACCAAGCCGTGGGATGTCTGAGACTTCTTGTGGAGTCATTCCTTGTTCTTTCACGCAGTTTTAGCACAGCTGGCACGTGCTTGTGTTAAACAAAAAAACAAGCTGTAACTTTGTCTCTCTAAAGGAAAAACTGAGTGTCAATAAGATAAAGCAGGTTTCATTTGCCATGTTTAAGAATTACGATATTATAGTAGAAGCCCCCAAATACACAATCATAATCAGTGGAAGTGGCTCCAGAAATTTGACCTGCTTCATTAACGTTTAAGAGCAAACCCCATCCATCGTGGAAAGTGGATCCACTCTAAAATCCCTGAATTGCCTGCCAGACCTACATCTAAATATATTATCCTGGATTAAACCCTGTGGAAAATTCGTAACGAAAAACAAGCCAACCACACAGAGCAGGCGTGACCCGCAGGCTGCCGAACACTGCGATTGCTTCCCATAGATGATATTTTTAGCAACACCTGGGCGGAATGTGCTGTGCACAGCTGATGCAACAGCCATATGGATCCTAATGAAATAACTACGGGATAGGAGCACAAAGAAACATTCAGAGCTTGGGAGAAAACAAACGAGCGTAACGCAGGAACAAAGATACTAGATTAGCTGGGAGATGAAAAGGTTTGGCTTGGTCTTATTTATATTGCTGGCATAAATAAAATCTCTTCAGACCTGTATGTAATATATTATAATAATAATATATTATTAGGTGTTCAAGGCCAGGCTGGATGTGGCCTTGGGCAACCTGGTCTAGTGGGAGGTGTCCCTGCCCATGGCAGGGGGGTTGGAACTAGATGATCTTCAAGGTCCTTTCCAACCTAAACCATTCTATGATTCTATGATAGACAAATGCAGTCAACTGGAAATGTTAACTGCCTGGTCTGGAGGGAATCGCTATAGTTTTGCAGAAGGACAAGGCCTAAAGTAAAATACGCAGGTCAAATGGGAAAGGTGAGATGGCCCAGGGCAGGGTCGCCTCTTTGTGTGCTCCCTGAGTGCTCGGGGAAGGGCGACGGGTACTTTCAGAGGACAGCTGCCCTTGCTGCGACCGAACTGCCCTCTGCAGCTGCCTCTCTCTATGCTCACACACAGGACTTGGGACAAGTGACAAAACCACCACATAATCTCTTGCTGCTTCAGTATAATGTGTGTAACGCTCTTTACCTCATCTCCAGTAGCGTCACGCAGCCTTTTTAGTTAATGTATTTAAGTTGTGTTTGAAAGCCTCCCATGAAGGATATCATCGAATAACCAGCTTGTTTTCTTTTATTTAAAAACTATCAGGCCACAAACACAACAAAAGATTTCTAATGAACATCAGAAAAAAAAATACAAGGGAGGTGCAACTCTGCAAGTAGGAGCAACATGGCGCTCTCAGACAAACCTACGATGTCAATGGGTTTCCCCCTTGAAGGTGATAGAGGTCAGGTTGAAGGATAGACTGGTTGGAGGTACCAAGAAATAAATACCTCCAAAATAAATACACATGACTGTCTCTGAAAGATCTGATGGTTAAAAAAGGACATTGGACAGCTCTGAATTCTTTCGAAATTTGGTTGTGAGTTTGTTCTGCATATTGCAGTAAGATACCAGTGAAATGTGGGGTGCATGAGCTCTACCTCTCAGCCACATGTGTGACTAACTCAGGATCTCCTTAGACACCTGGAACAAAAACTTGGTTGTTGTAGGGCATTTAAAGTAGCTTAAAACTATCCATGGACTTATTCCCTCACACATTGCTAATGGATGAAATTCAAGGAAGATTTCCACTGTAATACTTTGACAGCCCGAACAGTTACTCATATGTATAATCCCCGACTTCAAGATATGACTTTGCAGGACTGAATCCTAAAATGTGCTAGCAATAATAATAAGTACTTAAGTATTTTTTTAAAAATTGCTTTTTAAACAGTGCTCCTTTGTGTAACCTTTTAATAGAAATTATATTTCTCTGGAATATCTGTTCTAGAGCCAAGTAAATAGACACAAACTAAGCTTATATCTTACATGAGCTCCTTGAATTATAATTCTTAACACAGAGAAACATGATTTATGATCTAGAATGACTGAATCCTTGGCCTCATCAAATCAATCATAATCTCTTAGACACCTGCATATACTACTGCAAATGCTGTAGTAAATTTCTTCAGCCAAATTCCTCTTTAAACATTTTACTCGATTTTCTTTCACCGAGAATGCTTGTGGTTTTGTATTCGTTTTCACCCAGAGATTTTATTTTGTCCCTTGGATTATACAGTCTTCCTATGAGTCTAAACACACTTGGAAAAATAGGAGGTGCTGCCTGGGAATATAAATGGCACTGCTGTGCTTAGTCACAAATGGCTCAGTGCAATGAGATTTTACAATAAACCAGAAATGTCTGTGTTTTGTTGTGTCAATAAATGTTCCAGTGATGCTCTTAAAGACAATAAATTACTGGTAATGGAACACTGTCCTCAGCATGTAGAAGTCATTTTCCACTTCCAGACATTCTCAGATTAGGTTTAAATTGCTATTAGAAAATCCTAAATGTGTTTGTTTGAAGAAAATCTTTTTAATGCCTAGGAATAATCCAACAGTGGCTGGTTAGAGCAGAGTTAGCTACAGTATTCCTGGGGAGCACAGTTCACGCATTTGGAAGGGAGCTCAGCTCCAGCAGATCCTCACCGCTAGCAGAGGAAACAATACAGAGAGGTTTCACAGCCTGTAATTTTTTGCAGCTGCCTGATGGTACCGCTCAGCCGAAGAGAAAACATGTCTGCTAAGAAAATCACTGCGAGAGTCTGAGTTTATAACATGATAAGGCTTGATCCTGAGACAGCGTGTCTGGGCTGCGGTTGGCAGAGGGTGTCTTCATAATGGTTGTTCACAGAAAGCCTTTGAGGTAGCAGATGTAAACGATGGACATTGCGAGCAGGGCAGGATAGGAGGTGAACAGGGGAAAGGAAGAAGCGATAGTGAAGGAAACAGTAGAAAACAGGACTCTGGTGTACAACCATAGCTCTTTTGTAAGTAGAGCTGTTGGTTTCTCTGAAGATCCACCGAAATCCACAGTGTTTTCATCACTAGTGTTCGTGTGCTCAGTGGCGCTTACCACCCGAGGGCACAAATGTTGGGGTTCTCACACATCCTCTTTCCTTCAACACTGATGTCAGCAGCAGAAAATCAAAGCAGGACAAGCCCTTTACTTTTTATTTTCATATTAATGGCAGCAATACTAAAAATCAGAATAGCATGTGTTTAACAGTGTAACAAGCTGTGAATAATCTTCAAGACTGTGATCCTCTTCTGGTCCTACACTGAAATGCAAGGAGTGAACTGGAGAGGTAAAGCATGAACAGGAATTTTTATATTGACTTTCTGAGGTTTTTCAGAAAGAAATCCACCAGGGATCAAGCAGGAATTTCAGAAGGGCTAATTAGCCCCATGCTCTAAAAGAACCATTGCGGGCAAACTTAGACTGTACTGGATTGCACTGTGGTATCTTACAGACTAATGATCCCCAAAACACTGAGCAAATGACTCTTTCCTGATCAGTGCCCAAAACTGATTCCATGCATCCAAATTCAAAATTGCATTCCCCTTAGCATAAAGCCTGCTTTGCTCCTGATTTTGTTTTGCTTTATAGAACTAAAAAATGGAAAAGTAACTGCTGCTGCTAACAGATGTATTTGCATTAGCTATGGCAGGTTTTGCCCATACCCATGGTGACCTGTGCTGACATCACTGAAAAAAAAAAGGCTAAAATTTCATGTTGGAAGCCATCAAAATTGGCTGTGCTACTTCCTATTTTCTCTTGGTGTTTTGAGCTTTTATAAGTCTTGTGCAGACTTAATGTGATAGGTAATTTTGTGTCATGCATGCAGGGGTCCACGAGCATAGACATGTAAAGTCACGTTTATATATAAACATATGTATGTGTATGTGTGGGTACGTTATATATAAAATGTGTTATTTTCAACGCTACTTAACAATGAGATGTGAAACCTCGTATAATGTATAGATTACTACTGCATATTTATGTTGCAGCATATTTGACCAAGCTTTCCCTGATGTCCTTATTAATATTCTCCATGGGGACACAAAAAGCAAAAGTATTAATGAACTCTGATTCTGACTGAGCAGAAGCTGCGTTAAATGCATTCAGCAAAAGAGGAAGCAAATATGAGCCAGAAGGCTCCGAGCAGTGAAGAAAGTTCTGGCTGTTGGTGAGCTTGCTGCGCATTTTCACGGGAGATTCCTCTTTTATGGACCAAATCTTTCCCAGGGCATTAGGTCTGCTGTCAGTGACAGCTTCTCAGGGACACAAGAGTCCTAAGACGAGCTTTAAATGGTACATGGGCTAGAGGATTTCCATGGATCTTCCAGGGGAAAACAGCTCAATAAAATGCTTTCTTACACTTGTGATTTCTTACATGTCTTTCTTCTCGCCATTGTATTCAAATATTGATACTAACGTAACAGAGGAGTGAAGTTGGCGTGATGTCAGATGGTTAACAAACCGGTAATTAACGGATATAATGGCAAGAAATCTCAAACAGTTGTGTCTGGCATGTAGGAAAGGGGGGTGCGTAGGTGTGAAGCAGGTGGTATCAGTGAGCAAAACGCCATCAGCCTCGACGCGGGTGGGGAAGGAGCGGAGCGGGGGCCCTCGTGGCTTTCTCTCATGGAGAAGGGAGTTTGCAGCATCTCTCAAATGAGGCAACACTCAACTGTTGGGAGTCAACGAGCAGTGCCAAGCTTCTTCACAGTGTCAGAGAAGGAAGAAATTCAGCCCCTTTATGTAGAAAAGACAACTATAAATAACGAAACTACTGCTGAATCAAAATAGACGTTTGTTCAAACTGAGAAGCCATGAACTGTAAAAACTAAGCTGAGCCCAGAGCTTTCCTTGAAAGCCTTAAAAAGGCTTAGTTTGGCAACCAGAGATTTTTTCTTTAGTATAGCAGAATGTAACATGATGGATAAGACTATAGAAGCCATGAAATGTAAAAATGTGTTTTGCTGAACACTGGACTTAAAAACCTGCTGTACATCCACCTATATCTAGGGATGCGCCTGTGAGTAAGAGCATGTTTCTACAAAGGGAGTGAAGGGATTCCTCTGTGCGTGACACCAAGGCTATTAAACTTTTACTATATAGCATTTTTACCCTTCTGCAAAGGAAAGAGGGAAGTTGTGAAAAATCAGGATTCTGCAACAGAGAGTATCTTCTTTGTTGCACAGTCCTGGCTTTATATAAGTTTGTATAACCTATATGGTTTTATATAACTTCCCCTTCAGTTTTTCTGTGTGAACAAAGCCTAGCACATATGAAATATTTGGGACCAGCTTTGTGACGCCGGCCGGGCTGTGTATTAGATTAAGCATTCACGTTTTCCAGTCACCAGATTTTCCCTGCAGGAAGAGTCAGTCATTGTCAATATTTATAAAGCCTGATGAGACCTTCTCACTGAAGGGCAGAAGGAGTGAAAAGCGCCTCATCATTATGAGTTTCCAGCTCTTCAGTGACATTTGATGAAATCATGTTAAGCATAATTATATTTGAGGGGAGCACGTCTAAGTTGTAATGAGCCTTTATAGTTATTCATTATCTGATTTCCTCATTTTCATTTTCCAAAGATTTGTTTGCTTCATTCAGTTAGATTAAGGGAGAGCCACTTTCATAACCCCTACCCTTCAACTTCCAGGTCCTTTACTGAACTTTATGGCTCTACGCCGATGAATATTTGCACATATTTGCTTGATTTTTAGCTTCCAGGGATCCCATCGTATGAGTGAAGCTACGGACAAGAAAAGCTTTATGGATAAGCACTTGCAGGTTCACAGGCTACATTTGTTTGGTTTTTATCAAAGGAAATTGTTACATAAAGAAAGCGGGCTTTGCATTTTCAGAAATGACTACAGTTAGCGAGATGAAATCCAGGCACTACAGATGCTTCACACAAGAATTATATGCAGATTGAAAGCATAAATCCCATTTTGTCCATTTTAGGGGCATACTCTGGATTTAAATGGAAGTAGACAGAGAAGCACACTGACCTGACTTGTACTAAAGATGAATATCTTCTCTGTCAATCTGGTCTAGTTCATTATTTAAGTCCCTGATATGGGGAAAAAAAGGCTTTGGATTTTAACAGGAGTTAATATCGCCCTTCATTTTTTCCTTCTCTTTCTGTGCCTTTTTCAATCTGAGGAATCCAGGTTGGGTATATCCACTGAAAGCTGCAAATTATATCTGTAACTCTAATTAAAATTATAATTAACTATCTAGATTGCCTGAGGTAAGAAAGGTGAAGAACTCATGAAGGTGCTAATTGGCTTCTGTGAAATGATGTTTTTCCCAATAACTTTTCCTGGTAGTCTCATTAAAAATCCTTTTTTGGGAAATGAAGGATGTTTGAAATAGTACATTGTGAACAATCGCTGTAAAAAAACCCTTTCTGATATAAAATACGAAGCACCAAAATATTAACAGAACACAGTTGTTCAACATTGTAGATCTGTAACTGATAAATTCCAAAATTAAATATTGATTTTTAAAATGTATCTTGCATTTTGCCAATGTCTTAGTTTATATCTCCAAAATTCCCCTATCAACTTTTCTATCTGCTGGACACCACTGATCTTCTACTACAGATCTACAGCAGAAGAAACCTGAAGTAGCAGTGTTTCTGAAGAGGCTTTCCTCTTTTTCTAGAGAACCACAGATCAGGCCTGGGCTGAACGCTGGAATTTCCTTCCCTCTTTGTAGCTACAAAAGCCCTCACATCCTTCTGCTATATTTTGTGTTAAATATTAAACAACACACTGTGAGCCATCTGGCTATAGTGAAACAGCATTTTGTTTGGATTGCAGTCATTCAAATGCAGGCCTGGTGGTTCAATGCATTTTTTGGATGCAGAATTATCTCACAGAGCACTGCATTGTCTCTTCCATTAAGCTAACAAGTGCACTTCTGTTATTCTTGAAACTTTATTTTCCTTCTGTATCTTCTTAGATTGTCAGGTTAGTGTATTGTAGCAGACCCCGCATACTTTCCGAGAGAGCAGACCCAAGCCAAGGGTCTGAGAATCGAGCTCCTGTAAATTTCAGGAGTTCTGGGAATTCAAAACTCACAACTAGGTGTTTGTAAATAGCCCTTCTTTTTGTTATGATCCGGACATCTTCTGAATTCTGGACTGTTCCCAATCTCACTATGAATTCAAACATAACTTGAACATCTCTCTAATTTCAACTGTCATTAAAGACTATATGTTTTTCTTCCCATGTGCTTTCTCTTTGTCAAAAATAATCAGGTACTCCAACTTCCACTTTTTGCAAAAAATGACCTCTAATTTATCTCTGCTAGAGCCTGCATCTACATGAAAGGAACTTTCAATAGGCTGCCTCCATCATCTATATTTTCAAATCACAATATTTGCATAGATTCTCTCTTCACAAGAATAAATAAAAGAGAGAAAGCAAAGTAACAAAGGGAAACATCAAGGATAAAAGAAATAATTTGCAATCATAGTTAAGGCAAAGCATCATGCTACATCTTTGTTTTTCAGATAACCCAAAACAACTTCAAAGTTAGACTCTAAAGGCAGGAGCCATATCCATAGCAACTAATTGCGTTTACTGCACCTGCTGGACAGCAGTGGCTGTGTCCATGAATACCAAAGTAAACCACAGTGCTGCAGATAAGCACAGAGCCTGGCTGGAGGTGTGCCCTGGGGCGCTTCTGTGCTACCAGGATGCTTCCACTCTGCTGCTGACGCTCAGACTTTATTATGTTTTTAAGAAATACCTTGTGCTTCCTCTCCTGTTATTCTTGACAACAAAAACATTCTCCAAAGAAGAACTGAAGGAACTTTGTTGTCCCCCTTCAGCCCACGATGAGTACAAAAACCTGGGCAAGCAGATGGACCTCTGGCACATAGAAATTGCTGCCCGCTTGATGGTTAGACCATGTCATTTTTTCCTTTGTGCTCCTCAAAGCAGCTCTCCCTGCCTCTCTTCTGTTTGATGTAGATTATATGCTACCTGGGGCAGGCATTACCTTTGTATTACTCAGCTGTGCGGTGCATAGCATAAAGGGTTTCTAGTCCTGGACTGGGCTTCCTACGAGCTACCTCCATATAGATACTAATGCATCAATAGGGCTTTATCGCTACTATTAACAACACCTCTCTATTAACCAGCACCGAGCTGAGCACTCCATTCCACTGCGGACCGAATAAGCTCAGTCCAAACAGCACATCTATTAACCATTTAGCAGTGCTGGATTTAAAATGTTTACAAAAGCAGAAGCAACGTTCTGTGGTTGGAACGTCTCCTTGTGGATATTGCACCAGCAGAGCACAACTTCTTGGTATTTATCAAATATTGTAATTAATTTGAATTTCTTTATGAGACAACAAGCCACTCAGTGTAAATGGCTGATGATATTAGCAGCCCTTGTCTATGTGATTTGGTTCTATTTGATTATACAGATAACATGCTTCTCTTTCTATTTGTCAATTCTCTATGCAGAGCTTGTAGGACCAGAAAGAGAACTGTGTCTGAAGTGCTTAGAGGAGATCAATAAACAGAAATAGAGACATCTTTACATACTAAACATTTCCTTTCTGGGTCACATAAGCCTTGCCAGGTATTGTCTATGGATATACGATACTATTTAAAGCATAATGCTTTGATGATAGGTATTCAAATGGTACCTTTAGGGAACAGATAGAGCTCTTTTTAAAATCTGTGTTTGTCCAAAACAAACTAATTGACAAATGTTAATGAATAGTCACCAAAATCATTTGCTTGCTCTGGTATAACTCTTAAGTGTTTTGTTAGTGATTTCCAGTCATTCCTTTCTAATAAAAGAAACAACATTCATTGAGCAGATGTCAAAATTAATACTTGGACTTACTCATTTTCTGTACTCATACAGCCACCATCTCCCTCTGCGTATGAACTGCGCTTCTGTTTTCTCTTACTCTTATCTGACAATAACCACCGCCTGGGAAAACACGGCCTGTTGCAGCTCCAAGTCACGGAGTGACAGATACGGCTTGTGCAAATGTAAATGAGGACATTGACGAAGCCCAGAGTGATAAATCTATGTTGGGGAGGTGAATTTGGGTCGGTTTTTGCCCTTCTGTGCCGTCCTGTGCAGGCCTGGATCTGCACAGCCGCCCGATGGGCACAGTGCTCACGCTGCCCTGGTCTCCATCGCTCCCTCTTGCTCTCTCGGAAGCCTTCGTTGGTGAGTTCAGGCTGCTCTATGCAACATTAATTTCTGCCCGGATTTCTGTCTGAACTGATGGGAGATTTGCTTCGGGGGGAGGCAGAGGGGAGGGGGGAGAAGGCAGACGGGGAGGATGGGCACAGGGGGAGGGCACGGTGGCCGCCGTGTTTGCTCTGCATCCTCCGCACCTGCCCCGTCCCCCCCTTCAACAGCAAACACAGAGGAAACCCTGCGAAGCCGCAGCGTCGGCGGGCTGCGGGGCAGCCGAAAGGGGCAGCACGGGGCCATCGGCAGGGATGTGTGACCGTTTCCCCCCCTCCCCGCAGAAAGCTACCCCAAGGGTGCACGCTGCGCTCCGTGGCCCGGGAATGGCATGTAGGAACATGTCGCCGCTGGTTACCATCTCCCTTGTCCTTTCCAGTTTCAGCCGAGTCATCTACAACGCATCTCTTGCCATGGCTGGCAGCCGCTACTTTTCCCTGTGCATTGTATTTCCTCCTGCATTCAGGGCAGGGAAAGTTCAGCGGCCGGAGCAGCATTTAAAGGGGTGGTGAGGTCGGTGTTATTCGGGGATGGGGCAGCGGTGCAGGAGCTGACATTTCTTGTATTTACATCACGTCTGCCTCATGCAGTTATAATCAGCCATGCTACCAAGACTGTAATCTGGAATGATTCAGGCCCCATGGCCTCTACTGTTGCAACTTAAATTCCACTAAAAATAGTAATAATAAGAGAAACTGGCGACATTTAAGCAGAAGTCTGGGCCAAGCATGAGCAAAGTTGGAAGAGAACAAACAAAAGATTATCTGTCCTCTGAAACACCCACCTTCTTGCCAATTCAAATATTGACCAGCTACAGAATAGGAAAATCACTGCTTGCAGTGGGATGGAAGTGTCTGAGTTTGCTTCAGAGATAACCCGTAAAGCAAAAATGACGTTTAGAGGCTTCCAACAAAGGCCAGGACTCCAAAGGAGAAAAAAGACACTGTGGGCACTGAGGGGGCTATCTCAGGGATGCTGTTTCAATGTGAAATGTGAGTGGGAGACATAGATTTCACCCCCAGGCTGCCATGTGTCATTTAGAAGTGCTCAGTGGTGACACCAGCTTAAAGGGTCATTGTAAGAACATCTTCCCCCCCAGCTGTTTGCATGAACATGATGTGAAACAGACGGGGGAACCGATATGTCTGAAAAGAAAACTTGTACGTTTGGGGTATCATTCAACCAGATCTGTTCTGTAATCTGGCTCCCAGCTTGACCGCACAAGTAGAAGTGCCACAACAAGGGGTGTGGGGTAGCCATAGGGCACAGATGAGCCCCAGGGCCATGGGATGGAAGGAAAGGAGGGAAAAGGCAAGGCAGCGGCAAGATCGTAAAAGTGCCGTGGTACCAATGCTCACTGCTTTAAAACATCAAATCGTGGTCTTAGTATAGCTGGTTGCTAGAATGTGTGCACAGAAATGCCTCATGTGGTTTCATCCATTAAGAAGGAAGACATCTGGGCTCCCTCTCTCATCAGGGCTGAGAGATGGGATGGACATGCCTGTTAATCCCCTCTGACCACAGAGGACACCATGACACAATTCAGACTGCATGCCGTGGTCTCCAGTCACGCCAGTTAGGTAGGGTGAACACCACCATTTATAATTACCTTCCAGGGACAGTTTCCTGGATCTTGCCTTCAATAAGATTCAAGATCAGTTAGTGCACGTCTACATAGCACGTAGAGCAGCACAATAGCAGCAGGCCTGTAGGGTGACACAGACAGCAGTGGGGACTTCTGTCCACACTGTGTGTGTTTTGGGAGTTTAACTAAGGTCTAGCCCTGTTTTGCTCTTGTAGACCCAGCAGCCAGCAGCAATGGAAGTGCTTCAGACGTGTGTAACCTGCAGTTTCCCAGGGATCCACAGGGATCCGTGTGTCCACTCTGGGGGGCAAATGTAAGTGCAGCAAGTGGGGACAACCAGGAGAGTCATGTCCAAGTTCACACCTAGTTCAAACAAGCTGCCTGGAGTAACATATTCCCACGTAAGTCCCACTCCTCCACTATTTCCAGAAAGGAAAAAAGGGTGAGCTCCTGCAGCTTCTTTAATTTGAGAAAGCTATTGCTCAAAGAAAATCAAGTACCAAGTGATTTATTTCTTCTTTCTTGCTCATTTTCTAATCCTGAAATGATAACAAAGACCTTTCCATTGAACTCCTGAAGTGATTACCCATTCTCCACCATGAGTTGTACATGGAGTACACTCAGTGACATGACTTACAAGAGCACACCCTGTACACCCTGAAGTCAACATTGTTCTGACTGTGTTAGGGTTTGTTTTGACCATTATTTTAATTTCACTGTGATGGGTGGTGGTTTGTTTTGCCTTTTTATGTCTTTTCTTTTTTTTTTTTTTTTTTTTTTGCAGTGATTTTGCAGAAAAGCTTCAAAATGACTCTTTATTTCTGAGATGATTTGTATGTTCATTTTCTAATGCTAGAAAGGCCTGTAGAGATCAATTCTGAGAACAAAGAATCAGAATCTAGTCCCTCTTCTGGTATTAATTAAATCTTTTATCCTATGCTGAACAAACAGCACATTAGCCCTTGCCACAGTCCTCGAAGGTATTATTACCGCACTTCAATGGATGAGGGCAAATGAAGCCAAGGAAGGTTGTAATTTGCTTTAGGTCATTCAGCCAGTGATGAAAACTGAAAAATAGAGCAGAAAGCGCCCAGTTCTATATCATATTTTCTTTCCATCAGCCAGTGGTTCTCCCTACGACACGCGGAGCTACGTGGGCAGTGGTTGTGCCCTTCTTGGCCTTCCTCGTGCATGGACACAGGTTGCAAAAACCACAGTTTTCCTTGGCTGCCTCCCATGCACGTTTGGGTGGGTCTGGCTGAGGAACCGGCACTTTGTCACATCCTCCGTCCCTGTTTTGGGCAGTAGTCTCCAGGCTCCTCTGAACGATCCTCTTTTTTCACCTTCTGAGGAACAGAAGAGGAATTGGGGAGGGTGGGGGTGGGGGAGGAGGAGAGTACAGCACCACTGCAGAGTTAGCGGACCCGGCTGCTGGTTCTGGCTCTTCTGTATGGCTTTAAGATTTCTGTGCCTCAGTTTACCCATTCACATGGCTATGGGTAAGAAATTTGAGATGTTTCAGTACATCCTATAGATTTTTGCTAAAAGACAGATTTAAATAAGAATTGATTAAGGAGCATCCTAAAATCTATGCTATCTCTGTGTAGGTAAATGTAGGGCATCACACTACATTATCTTTGTGGTCCCTTCTTACTTTAAAACTATTAACAGATGGACTTTCCTATGTAAAGTTTAAGTATTTCCCTGTTCTTTCCTTCCTAAACTTTATTCATCTGTTACTCCTGCTAAAGCCTCCACTTACAAATGCCACTGTTCCTACACAAAGAAACTTTTTGCTAACATTGCATAAAATTTTCTAAGTCGTTCTCTGGTTACCTAGCAGTGCAGGACCAGATCCTGAGGCCCCGTCAAATGGCTGTCAGTACTGGATTCCACGGAAAGATTGACTCAAGCCACGTCCCTGCAGCTCTCCCAGCTCTCAGCCGTGCCATCTGGTGGCAGTTGGCCTCTCGAAGGAACGAGGTCTAGTTGCACCATCTAGTGGCTTCAGGTAACCGAGCTAAAGGGATTTTCTCTTCGCAGCCCAACCGACCAACCAGCCCGAATAATAAAAATAGAGACAAGGCACTTGCAGTTACAGGTAACTCGAAATGAGCACAGGAATTACAAAAAGGAAAGTTACCTACACTAACATAATGAGAATATTTTAATCGTAAAGTCTTTTTTTTTTCCCAATTTTTATTTCATATTGTCACCATTAAAACCACAAAAAGCAGAATCCATAAGAAATAAAATGGAAAGGAAGGTTTTTTACCTTCACTGACATCAGTGCTTGTTTCACACCATGCACGTGCCAGCACTACCAAAGAGAAGCAGTGAAGATCTAGATTTGATAGGGGCACAAGCCCCGAGAAGTGCAGATAGCCAAACCCAAAATATCAAAATCAGTCTTTAGCAGCAGGAGACAACTTGATCTCTGACCCAAAGTGTGAAAGCAAACTTCAGTATGGACAATTCCGCCCTGTCTCTCCTCTCACCTTCCCTTGGATTCATACCTGTTGCCCAGAGAAGACAAGGCAAAGG
Source organism: Charadrius vociferus (assembly GCF_000708025.1). Lineage (NCBI taxonomy): Eukaryota > Metazoa > Chordata > Aves > Charadriiformes > Charadriidae > Charadrius > Charadrius vociferus. The sequence goes on along the minus strand of NW_009647731.1, from coordinate 8,413,877 downwards.
GCAAGCTGCCTGCACTGGAGCAGAGCTGTTCTGCTCGCAGCAGAGAGATCTGCGACAGCCAGACTCATGCACCCGTGTGCGTGGTTCCCCTCCTTGGAAGACGAGGATGAAGGCTTGGAGCAGCGCCCCTGTCTCAGGAGAGCAGCCTACTTCACAGGGTTCTGTGTGTTTCCAGGTCACTCTTAAGCCAACTCGATGAGAGATGACCTCTCATTCCCTTTCTTTCCTCCAACCTTGCCTACGGTAGAGAGCTGAAATGTTAACTAAGAGCCCCCAAGTCCAGCACTAAGCAGGACTAAAACATAAATTTCATAAGATGGAGTATCTCTGGTCAGGGACTGGGAGCCAGAGCTGGCAGCTTACGGGACCCCTGTCAGTGGGCGACCTCAGGCACGTCTCTTCACTCCTCCACATCCTTCCTCACCCCACTTCATAAAATAATTATCATTGCTTAGCTTTGAGAGAGGTTTAGAAATATACTCACGAAATAGAGAGCATTATTTCTATACTCTGTATGAAATATGGAGTACTATTGTTGTGTATTATTCTCCAGTGAATGACTTTCCATATTGATGTTGTAATGGACAGTGAGGCAGATGTGGGGAGTGCCCACAGCTGGGAATCACCAGGAATCTTCTGCACAGACAATTACAGAGAAGAGGGCAATTAAAGGCCTTGACTCCACAGGCCTTCCTGAGTCAATACTTCCCTTGGCTTGAATGATGGCATTGTCTTTGAAATGCACTGAAGCATCTCCCAGGACTTTAGCTGTACAACTAAAGTGGCAGGAGCTGCATTATTCAGGGATAGGATCACATCTGAGGTCTTTACGTTTCCTTTGAAGAAAATAAGAGTTTTGCAATTGGTGTCAGTCGTTGTATGGGAGATTACCTGAGCTATGCAAGCAGCACCCTGTCCTCTCACCATGGAGATCCATCTGAATCATGTCAGAGGACGTAAAGCATCCAGGAAGCATTGGGAGAGACATTTGGCTGTGAAGTTCCAGGTTGTATATAATGGATGCCTATATATAATGGATAATATATTCATTCATTCATTAAGAGAGTAGGGTATGTATAGAAAGTAGAGCTTCACCCGTTAGGAAACAATTTATGTCCCTCAGGACAATTAGAAATGTAAAACTTCTTTTGGTGGGAAGGCAGATGTAATAGCTGAGATTTGCATCTTGATGATGACCACATGTAGATGAGTTTCAAAGAAACAGCCACCAAAATGGAAGTGTTGCCAGTAAACACAAACGTGCCGTCAGCGTGTCGGGGTCCCTGGTGCCCCAAAGAAACCACCTGCCCTGCCCAGCTCACTGCCTCCACTGAAGGCCTCTGGCTCCAGAAGAGTAAGAAAGCTGAAGTCAGAAAAATCCTTCCAAGCGCTGCGTTGTTAGGTAAGGACTCAGGATACTTATTAATATTTATGAGTCCATTTATTTTACAAGCTAAGCACATGACCTGCTAAACTACCTGGACTGAATTCTTTGTAAATTATATCCTTCACTCAGAATAGCCTCTGATCATGTCAGAGAATAAGTACGCAATGACCTGGAAAGCCTTTCTAGGAATTTAAGCACTTAGTGGTTGCTATAACCTATTTGTTTTGACTGTCCTTCTGAAGATTGCCCTATGCCTCATGAAGGCAACAGATCGTATGCACGCTAACAAACTCTCAGCTGAAAGAATAATGAATCTGACATTGCTAAAGTGTTTCGATAGATCAACAGTACAGTATGACACCTCAAATGTTATTGCCACAGGAAGAGCAGTTAAACTCTTCATGTCGAGAAGCAGGAGGAGTCACAGAGTACATCAGGATGAGTGCGGTGGAAAGGTGTAGAAGCAACTAGTCTGCAAAGCAGGTAGCATCCTCCTGTAATCAAAGACCCCAGCTCCAGAAGCAGATACTCTTGTGGAGTATTTACACATGTAGGCTCCTCCACTCAGAAGGAGGACATCACAATGAAAAGACCCACCCCATGCAGGTTCAAAGCCTAAACAAGATCATTTCATCTCTCCACTCCTCTGTTTCCTCTTGGTGGAGCACAGACTGGAGTTCCTGCACCCATGAGGACAGTGTGCTGATAAATAATCAGAAGATGACCCCAGTGTAGTAGTGACCACAACTCCACAGGAGTTTAGAACTTACACTTAGTATGTTGATACAGAAATGGCTGAGCTCATGAGCTCTAGAAGCCAGGCTGGGACCTCAATCTGTGGGTCAGCCCGGCTCAGTGGGCCCATGGTCAGGCAGAGCAGGGCTGTGGGGAGCTGAGATTGGCATCCTATGCCATCACTGGGGCAGGAACTGATGGCCCTGGGCTGGTCCTGGGCAGGGTGGGGGGACACCCAAGGGTGTTGGGCAGGGACATTAAGGCCTGTTAGTGCCCTCAGGGCCCAGATGGACTTAGGCTATGGCCAGCTTCTCTGCTTTGCTCTTCTGTTGGTGTTTTGGTTTCTCTTTATCTTATACAAGTAGGAGGTAGTAAGGAGTCTATTTGGTTTCAAAGGCTCTGGGACATTAAGAGAACTTCAGTTCAAGTGGACAATATTTTGCGTATATTGCTTTCTGGTTCCAATACAAATTTAACTTCCCTTCACTCACTATGTTTTCTGGGACTAGGAATTAAATTAAAATACGCAGTTAGTCCAGAGAAGTTTCCTCTATGTTAATCTTGCAGGAAGGAGTAGGGGTGTATTCTCCAGACTGCAAGGACCCAGAGACCTCCTTAGTGCTAACAGACTGCAAGGGTACGTCTTGCTTCACTAACTCCAAAGATCCATATAGGACTGCAGAAGTGAAGGAAGGGCCATCCTAGGTCTATGCGTTTATCTTCTGGACAGATTTGACAGTTCTAACCTATCAGACCATTTTTGTATTGTCCCTTTCTCTCTCATACAACATCATCTGCTTTGCTTTCCTTTCCTTTTCTTTAAATCCTGTTGTTTCAAGCCCTTCTTGCTATGAAGGTCTCTCCCAGCTTAGCATATTTCTGCCCAATTTTGACAAATGTTTCAGAGAGTAAGCCAGGCAGGTTCTGAATTGAAACGCGTCTTCTCCTCTGAGGATCTGTCAGTCTCTCTCAGTCCCTTCTCACCAAGTAACAAGCACTCAAGTGTGGTTGCTCTCCTGACTGATCTCTTTCCTGCACCTGTTCCAGCTTGGTTCAAAGGCAACTGTCATCTGTGAACAAGTGATGCTCATGGACTCATGAATACAGATTATCTTACTATAAATCACATCATCTTGACAATATAATAGTATGGCCATAAACACTTCTGTATAAGCACTTCTCTGACATACATGCCTTCTAGTCCAGTTTCATAAAATATGCTCGATGATTTTCAGTTTTGCAAGTTTATGACATCTCTCTCTCCCCTCTGGAGAGGGGGAAAGTGTTTCACTTGCTCTGTGCTTGTCAAATTCTTGCTGTGCCAGATTAACCAGCTCTTCCAGCTTCCCAGGCAGCTGCAAGCACCTTGAATGAGAGCTATCCAGATCATCACTGAATGTTAAATTAACAACTGAAGACCGACAAACTCATGCTTTTCCCAATATTCAGCGGAGTCATCCAAGAGGTTTATGCAGAGATCAGAGTAGGTATTTACATATACTAACACCCAAAACTAATGCGTTGGTCAGACACTGACTGATTGATTGGTCAGGTTGAGTGCCCGTGAGCTGGAGCACAGCTGGCAGGGTGAAGTGACACAGCTGGAACGGGACAACCAGGCAACGCACACGCTTTCCTTGTCATGAAATTTCATTGTGTTGCATAAGGCTTCTGCGTTCACGGCTCCTATTTCACTAGGTTTCTTCCTTTTTGAAATACACCGCAGCTGCTCCACAGATCTACTCAATCACCCAGTGACACATATTTGTACACTCGCCATAAAGATTTTTTCTTTCTTGCTTAGCCAGCACCGGCAGGAAGCGATAAGGTCTGCTTTAGTCACAGAGAGAGATGCATGCTGCGGCAGGCGTGCTGCTAGAGACTCTTAGATCAAGGATGGTTCCTTAAGGTCCTCCTCTGAGATGCTCCAAGGAACTGCCATAATAAAAATAATAAACACCAGCAATAATAATTATTAACAGAATTCGAGGAGTCTGACCCTAATCCCATGCTGGGTTTATAATTTAATGATTTTGCTGACTTTGACAGAGCTGCTTCCCTCTAAAACTGCTGAAAGTTAAATCAGAATCGGGGTCCAAATCTTTTGTCTCCCTTATTTGTAACGCCACTACACTGGAAGGCTGTAGAGCTCCTCAGTGATGCTATACAGACTAAAAAGCAGGTGAGATTTTTAGATCAAAGAAGATTTTACCAAACTCAACCACTTCAGATCCTTCTGTCTGAAGCGGTAGCCTGGAGTACTTTACAGGAACAGACTCCCTAATGGTTTTTTATGACACCATTTTCCAAACAGCAAAAATACTGCAAAGAGTTTCTAGCATGGTTTCCTGTTCCCTGTAAAAGCGTATAAATGACAAAAATAAAATGCCTGATTTTAAAAACACTGGGCTTATTAGCTCAAGGGTTGGTCTAAGTGTCTATTTGAACATCATCCCTAAAATCTATTTTTAAATTGCCTGGAGACTGAGTTAAACGACCTCCTTGGTTGCTGTGTTTCAACAGCAGCATTGTGCTTCTGTTTCGCTGTTCTCTTTTAATGGAAAACAAGGCCAATGGAGGGAGTCTCAGTGCTTCTCCAAGGCAGAAGTGAACCTCTGGCCCACCACGTGGTGAGCTTCGGTGTCCCAGGGAGCACCTCACACGTCTCCGGTTCTGCCTGGGGACCTGAGGGTGTGCTGGGCTGTTGACGGGAACTGAGATGGGGAGCTCTGCCCAAAACCAATTAAAAAACATGGCTACAGGAAAAATAATTAATAGCCACAAGAGCACTTAATGTAGGCATAAGACACATCTTAATGTTTGTCTATTTTTGACAAAGTAGGACTTGGGTTTATTTCATTGAGAAGTTTCCCTGTCTCCAGAGTCTGCGATCATGTCCTGATTGCTGGTTACTGCTGATAGCGAAGAAAAATAGCCATGAGAAAAAGGAGAAAAAGAAAAGAAAAGCAGCAACCATCAGGAATTTAGCCAGGTTTCGTGTAGAAAAAAAACTTTTCCATGAGGTGGCAGTTTAGGCATGAAATGGCTCTTCTAAAACTGGGTTGAAGGGATTAATGGCAAAATATATGCTACTTGTCAATTGTTTCCAAACCTGATTTTGCTAAAGTCACTGTGAGCTTTGCCATGGATTTTAAGAAGACCAGAATTCAGCCCTCTGCTTCTTAGGTAACATTTAGAAGTGGCTTTTCTATAAAGTACAAACATGTATACATGCCAGTCCTTAATCTCTTTGAGCACAAAATGTATTTGCTTCATTGGCATAACAAATTGCAGTAAAAACCATTTGGCAGTGTAATTTTTCTTGCAGAGCACATAGAAAAGAAGTGCTGCTGGCTGTCAAATGTTCACCCGAGCATGCACTTTTTATTTACAGACCCAGGCAGTAAATCAAACTTCTTAGTACAGCAAATCATGTCCTGCTCCTCAACCCCAGGGAAAGTTCATGAGCCTTCACTTGTTTCTTTTTTCCATTCCCAGGAACTACAAAGCTGTCTTAGCGTAAGACTGTTTAAATTGTTTGAGAAACATCTTTTAACAAGAACGCCACGTATTGCTTTGTCTGAAGTGGATCATGCCAGAATTTGCTCTTCTCCTGGGATGTATGGAAAAACTTGGAAACAACCCTGGAGAAAGGCAGTTCCCTTTCATCAGCAGAGTGACCCGACACGTCACCGTCTGTGCGTGAGAAGCTGAAGTTATCGTGACAGCATGGGGGGATCGCAAAGAGCTTTGTCTTTCAGGTCCTTCCCTTCTTACTCACACGAGCGGCTTGTGTCAGGGAGTCACTCAAAGATGACATTGCTAAAACGCCTTTTCAAACGCCTTCTTTTGACCATCAACATTTTGCAGTTCAGCCAAAAATCCCCCTGCAAATCCAGATTTGCTTTGAAAACCTTTTGTGAAAGTGCTGCTATGATATATTTAAAACTTCTGGTTTTTTTAAACTTCTTTTTAAGTGTCATCAGAAGTTTTTACCCAGGCATCAGCCAGTTCTATCATCCAGGAAGCACACCAGCCCTCTGCTGTGTGTATTTGGAAAACTATCCATTTAGGCATCAGTGAAATTTAGGCAGTCAATGCCCTCCTGAGACTTTGGATGGTTGTGTGAGAGAAAAAACAGCCTAGAACCAAGTGCTGGGCAAAAGGCTTCATATATACACTGAATCCCCCAATCTCCCAAATTGCTTTAGCAGCAACAACTTCTATTACTTGCCACAAGAAAAGTGTAAAGTGGGGAAACTGTGGAACGTGAGTGTCTTATGGCCACAGTCAGAGCCCCAACCTCCAGCTCTAGCACTGCTTCTCAAATCTTTTTGTCACATGTGACAAAAGACAGCAACCGGGTGGCTTTCCCCTACAGAGAGCATGATGACAGTCTGCATCGCACGGCAGATCAAATAACTCTCTTCCAGCAGCGCATCAAGTACATTGGCAATTTTATATGCTGATTTTGTGGTGTCTTCTCTCTCAATTTTCCTGTTCACACAGGACTTAGTGGAAGCAGATAATGTAATGAGTCAATGTTGTTAGACAACATCGTTACCCTGATTTCTCATCAGTAGACGCTTAACACAGCAATTCATTTTTCACTGTCAAATCTCAACTCTTTTCTTCTTGCTTTGCTTTCCCTTCCCTTCTTGCCCATTCCTTTCCATTTCCTTTGGACTTTGGTACATCCTGAAAATGCACAGACAGCAAGTTTTATGCACAAGTTTAGTGTCAGAAGGATTTTGGCTGTGCCCAGACACCGAGAGCTTCATCAGCTTGAAGAAGTCTGAACTAACCTCAAACAAACTAGATTTTATCTACCGAGAGACTGAATTTTTAACTCAAAGAAAAAAAAAAAACATTCACATGCAAAACTATGAGCACACAAGCCAGCTAACATTTGTCCAAGCACTTCCTAAAACTCTCTAATGAGTACCATGTGCAGACAACCAGCTATCGGCACGCACAAGCAATGCGTTCACGGACTTCATTGTCCATGAAGGTCTGCGCTTAGACCTCGGGCCGCTCTCCTAAAATTATTGGCCTCGTATATGAGAGATCTGCTGTCTTCACACAGCTATTACTTGCTATGAGTGATGGAGCAAATTCCTGGTGTTTCTGTCACCATCTGTGCCTATGTACTTTAACAAAGATAATTGAAATTTATCCTGAGCAACTTGATCTCTCTTGCTCTGTGTGTAGTGCAGGCTGTTGTTTCGGATGGCTGGAGAAACATTTTTTCTACCGTATATGTGGCGTATAAGGTAAGGAAGAAGGGGAAAGGTTGCCTAACTAAATACTTTAAGTTGCTCTTAGAATATAATATGTCCTGGCAGAACAGCTGAGTACAGCCTGTGGAGGTGAATAATAATAATGATAATAATAATAATAATAATAATTATTTAACAACAACAACAACAATAATAGTAACAATAAAGTATTGATATAAATAAATAAGAATAATAGATAAAAATAAAAATAAAAGTGTTCCATTTGTGAAAGCCAGCGAAAATAATGAGACCCATCATTCTGGGTTCACAAAACACTCATGTTGCATGCAACAGCCACACACGCTACATTTGATGCCCCCTGTGGTCTGGAAATTAGGATCACAAGGTATGCCGGGAACCTGGCAGCAAAGGGGACTGCAGGGACTCCTCTCAGCAGGAGACTCAGCCTTTGCCTCTGCTGGGCCTGCCACCACACGTGCTATTAGCATTCATTATATGAGAGTGGTTTTGTGATGTGGGTGCATCTCCACCTGGAACGAGTTGAAAAAGCATAAAGGCCATCAAAGTGCTATCAGATGTTATTAACGTTGAGCCCACTAAAATCTGGACTACATCTGAACTACTGGCACACAGATGACAAGTCCTACATCCCACTAAGAATTTCCTGAGTCCTCAGACGTACTGCTCATGTAAAAGATGCTTCTGAATGACTTGTCATTCTTTAAATGACAAAGCAGAGAATAAGAGAAATATTTCTGATGGATTCACTAGTGGCTTTTCAGTCCAGTCGCTGTAACTTCTTTCTGCCACTGTTTTGTCTCTCAGGAGGTTTCCTTGCACAGACTCTTCTGCCCTCCCCGCGGCTACTGATGGTGAGACCTGTGCTGGAGCCCAACAACCACCACCACCATGCTGATCTAAGGAGGGCTCTCTGACTATGGGCTGGCTGCACAAACCTTCCCCAGGCCAGAGGGACCACCCTCACCATATTTTCAGTCTCTCAAGCGTCTCTTCACCATATTTATGTCTATAAAGAGAATGGCTTCTTCCTCTGCCGTTGCTGCCATTTTCTCCCTCTAACCCTTCTGCCCAAAGGTTATTTTCCACCCCTTCCACTCCTACTATCCCTCCCTCTGTCATTCCCACACTAGGAATACCCTCCTCTCCACTCCTAAGTGCTCGTGACAGCTGCCATCTTGGCCCAATCAGGAGTGATTGATCCAGCATCCTTCAGCGCCAAGCACATTTGATCTGTAAAGCTCTCCAGCTGGGTCTGTAATAACTCATATCCTTTGTGGGTTACACATCAAGCAACTCTTTCCCCATCAGTCACGTCTTTTCTGATAGAAAAGTTCTTCCATGAAGCCCTTCATGGCTAATCCACCATCTCATGCAGCACGTGATGGAAAAAAGTTATGAAAAGCAGTATTTTCTACTGCTTTGATGCAAAAAAAAGCTGATTTCCATGTCAAGTTTGCTGAATAAAAACTTCTGGGGGAAGAGACTGTGAATTCTTCTAGGATTTAGACCATGATAAGAGCAGTCAACTCATAAATATTTATGCATGAGGCTCACTAAATGAGCCACTACACACTACTTTGTTTCATTTTCATTAACCCTGTTGCTGCATTTACTGAGCTACATTCAGATCCTGCTACACAGACCGAACCGCTGCTATCGCCACCAGCGCAATTCCCTGCTGCATCTGGGGAACCGGCTTCCAACCCTGATAGCAAGAAAATTAGTGCCAGATATTCCTGTTTGTGTGAGAGCAATCTTTCAGTGCACCTGAGTAGAAGACATAAATACTTTTTTAGCCCTGACATTTGGGTGCGTGTCCAGCTCTCCACCCTCCTTCAGGTCCCCAACACAAGGCAAATGCCCATGTTACGTTTGCCACGGGCTGGTGGTGGTGCCTAAATCATAATTTTTGTGATATGTTTTGCAGAATCAGAGTGTGCTAGTTCAGGGAATCCTGGGAACTGGTTTGTTTGCCTCGCACACAAATGTGAAACTAAACATCTCTTCAGAAATTAGATTTACTGAATATTTTGTTAGCTACAAAGCAATCTGTTTCAATGTATTACAGGCACTGAAATCAGGTCAGAACAAGACCATGCAGTATTTTGTCTCTGAGAGAAAGTGGCTTGCAAAGGAAGAACACAAGGACAGGCAAGTCTGTTTCCTCCTCATCTGCCAATTTGGGACTCAGTGATTATTGAACCAGAAGTGCTATCTTTGTGTTTAATTGTTTTTCAAGTTTTTTTTCAGGATTTTGTCCCATCTCCCATTGATCTAATGTGAACTTTTAATGGCCACATCCTCTCGTGCCAAGGAGTATCTACGGCTTAATTATATGTTGTATGAAGTACCATTTTCTCTTCTTTCTGTTTCTTTTCTTAAACCTGCCACATTCAAGTTCCATTTGGCAGCCCTAGCTTTCATAACAAAACACATTTAACAGTCATTCCATCATTCCCTATTTCCCTCCTCTGTGCCCTCGTAATGTTGCACATCTCTTCTGTAGTCTCTCACCTCTTTCCAGACTAGAGAGCTACTCTATGTGTCTCATACGGAAGGTGTTCCCTAACTTTGTTCATCCTTTTCCCTGGCCTATGAACTTTTTCCAGTTTTACTATATCCTTTGGGAGGTGAAGGACCAGAGCTGTGCATTGTATTCAAGAGACAGGTGCACTGGCATTTTACAGACGGTCATGGTGATGCGATTTGTTCTCTCTCCTTCTATAAAACACATTTTTATACCCCGTAACTGGCAGATTTTATAAGAAGGAAAGCTGTTTTCTGCCATCCCTTGGCCATAACTAGAATGATTTGGTGTGAAATCGCTATTGTAAGTCCAGCCAAAATTCCCTAAGTCCATAAAGTAAATGTGAAGGTGCGGAGGTATCGTGTCAATGAGAAATTTATAGGGGATGAATTCAGGATTAATCCCTCTCTGTAAATGAGATCTCACTGATGTGAGAGACACAAGTCAAATGATATAACAACCAGTTCTTACTAATGCTGGCAGCGTTAGGCCTATCACAATGAAAACCCTGAGGAGCAGGAAGTGCAGTTCTCTGATCCAAAGCCCATTAAATCATCGGAGTCTTTCCATTGATTTCCAAAAACTTTGGCCTGGGTCCAAAGTTCTACACTGATTTTAATCCAAAGATATAAAATAAAGTAATATGATAGTAGTCTGAACGGAGGGACTTTGTATGTGAAGTCATGGCAAACATGAAAAAGTTAAATGGAGTTCTTTTCAGCTGCTGTATTCTTTATTGTTACTCTTATAAAGCATTTCTCTATATACCATCGTTCATTATATATTTTGCATATAATCAGTGCTTAATCACAACAAATTAATAATAACGACTGAATACACATTACCATGTACATGGGGTGCAACAGAGGTAAGAAGCCATGTAAATATTCTGAGAATCTCAGCTTCAAATGGCAAATTTGCTATAGACAGTGACATACATTCTGTCATAATAAAGCATGCTTTAATATCTAGAAATGTCATTCACATTCAGCAGGCATGCATAGAATTTACAAGTTAAGAGGTGGTTAATTAAAGTCAGTGGTTTCTTTTATAGAGTGTTTTTTTATTTTTTGACAGAAAAAATTATCTACCATTGATCTCTTGATTCAGATTACAAATAATATAAGCACAATCTTGCAAACCCAGCATTATTTGGATATTAATGTGTTCCACAAGTATATAACTACAGGATCCTCACCACATCCTAGTGAAACAGGTAGGCTTTTCTTTCTATGGGTGGGTCAAGGAGCTCCCAGAAGCCAAGCAGCCTGTGAAGAGTAAAACCTGGATTAGGGCTTCTGGGATGGGTGTCCCAGAGCATCATGCTTCTTTCACAGCAAAGAGATGGAGCTTCATTCCACGGTTGTAGTCACCTTCAGGTTTGCTGCGTGCCTTCCCCCAGGTGGCCATCTCAAGAGCAGAACTTGTCATAAGCACTTCTATAGCTGGACGCCATGAGACACATCTTGATTCTGGGTCGAGCACAGGTATGATAAATGATGGTGGAAAAGGAGTGGTTTCAGCCCTGAACAGATGACCAGTTTTCTGACTGATTTCTGGACAGGGGACAGAGAAAGAGGTGAAAATTCAGTGTCCTTCCTTTAATTTTAAACCATGGTAGAGGAGCAGCTGGGTTCATACTTCTACTGCCCAAGTCTTTCTGATGATAAATCGTGTTACAGTAGCACGCTGTCACAGATCAGTACCAGCAGCCACAACCAAGCTGTCCCTGACTGCTGGCACCGTGGCAGGACGAGACAGTGGTCTGGCCCTTACTTGGACAAGAGCAGAAAAAAAGATCCTACATTGGTATGCTGTGGGAGAGAGGACAGAAAAGCTGCTGAAGGTCAGGGCTTTGCAAAAGATGCCGAGGGAGCGCTGGCAAGGAGAGCCTTCTGCTTTTTCATCATACGTCATCTTCTTTTATTATTTAGGAGTTGGGACCCTGTTGGAAAGTACTCCCTGGAGATGCCTACAGTGAGTGTCTCCTGAGGTATTCAGCCATTTTACAGCAGATTCTCACAGGAATTTAGAATCAAATACGCTTCCTGCCAGCCAGAGACAGGGAGAAGAAATGCACAGGAACAGTTTCATCTCATTGCAGTGGCCAGTGCTTGCAAGTGAAGGAGAAATCACTGCTCTTATTTTGGGTATACCTTCTTTGATGGCATCTTTTTCTCTCCACAAAATGAAATCACCTTTTTATACAAGCCAATTAAGCGGTCTTGGCCCAGCTTAAAAGCAATGAAGACAATTTCCATGCCAATAATAATATAGAGGGAAAAAAACAAGAAAAACTTGGGATGTTCCAGCTGTGTATCTCCAAACCCAATGGTTGTCAAGGTGATAAAGCAGAAATAAAAGGCTTCCTGAAAATCCAGCCTGGTTTCCCAGTTTGGAAGAATAGCAGCTGCACAGGAGATGTACACAAAGATAACTAGCACCATTAATACAATGGGCACATCGAATTTTTCTAACTGTTTCCCAATTTTGTCAAAATTCTCAATTACCCTAGACATCGTCTTTCCCCTGGCTAGTTCAGGGCATGAGCTCCATCTCTCAATGCTTTTATTTCTTGCTGGTTTTGTGGGTTCGTTTTCTCTGGCAATTAACATTTCAAAAATTTCAGCATTGCGATATTTGATTGGCTTCCTTTTAACACCTGCCTGACTTTTCAGCACTTCCATAATAGTCAAGGGCTCACTGATGACTACCTTAGACTGTGCTCTGGATTTCAGTTCATCCCCTTCGTTACACGTGGATCCAGAACAGAGTTTAGAGGCTAGAATTTTTGACTGTAGTTTTCTGAATTCATTGTAAGACTTGGATAAGACAGTCGCAAGGATGTCTCCCATGTCTGTCAGGACCAAGAACATCAGAGGGATGCCAAATAAAGCATACAACATACAGAGGTATTTTCCAATCCGTGTCACAGGATAGGTATTACCGTAACCTTGAACAAAAACAAAAAGAGGAAGAGAAGGGAAGGGAAAGGCAGAGAGAGAGAGAACATTGTGATTTATGAAGTATCCACATCCTCTGAGCTTTTTGTTGCTGTCAATTTTAAAAGTCAGTTTTTAGCCCAGAGCACACTGTTCTTTTGGCTTTGCTTTGAAGCTGTTCAAATTTCTGAGTCTCAAATGATGGTTACTCATGCAGATATCCCACTTCTTCAAGCACATGGAGCTTTGTCGTTTACCAGTTGTGCTGAATTAACTCGTTCTACCTTATCTGCTCCTTATTGGCTGTTAGACCTAACTGCCTCACAACAAGAGGTCATTTAGGGAGGAGAAGCAAAAGATTTGGGCCAGCCTAAGACCAGTGTGCTGCCTATGTCCTGCTGA
>NW_009647731.1:8382681-8400605 GCF_000708025.1 Charadrius vociferus | reverse complement strand
TGAAGACCTTGAGCAGGAAGATTTCCTGGCCTGGACAACTGGGTTAAGAAGGATCCAGAAGGCAAGACAGCAAGAGAAGTCTTGGGCCCATGGGTCCCTCTGCAGGGAAGTTGAGCTGAGGGCTGGGTTCAGAGAGACTACAGCTGATGCCGGGGGAAGCTAATGGAATGTGCGTGAAGAGCTGGGGGATTGTCTCCTGGCCAGCCTCCAGGATCCCGCAGTGCGAGTGAGTGATTTCTGGGAATGAAGCTCCCTGAGCTCTGGGAAGATTCAGATCTGGATGATGGTCTGAATTTTGAAAATGGGACAGCAATATGAATCAGACTGGGACAATGAGACCCATGCCTCAAGCTTTGTTTTTTTCCCAAAGCTACTTGTGATGAATGGTAAGCTAATAACAGAATTTGAAGTTGTCCCTAGTTCATCAGATCCGGCTCTAATGGCATATGTTGTATTGACATTGTGTTTGTACTGACTTCATAGTTTTCAGTCTCTTAATAGCAACAAAGGATCAAGTGAGGAAGCATATGTCTATCACGTGAGGAAATGCATGTTTATTCTGGAGTACCAAAGCTTACAAATATCAATTACAACAAATAGGGAAATACTACCAGACGCGCAGCCTTTATGATACATAAAATGGTAGCAGCAGATAGGCTCTTTCCCCAAATTTAATTTGGTTATTTACATTTCCTTCCTCTAAAATATTGAATATGAAACTTCAATTGTGTGTTAGTGCTTTTCCATTACAGTGGGAGAAAATTTCAGCATTATATTAATTGTATTAAATTTTAACAACCATTTTTCTTCTCATCCTCCAAAAAGATATACAGTATTTCTTCTCTCCCTTCAAAACCATTGTTCTTTTCTAGATCACCTTCCAGGCCAGGCACTTAGCCAGTAAGATTATTAGCTCGTGTGCTGAGGTATGGTTTCCTTCATTTTCTTTGGCCATTCATGTTTGTTTCACTCATGGCTGCCATAGTCTTTGGTATGAATTCAACCTTGGTCCCTCTTTTCCTGTGAGGCACTGACAAACTATTCTCTGTCACTCTGTTCCCCACTGGCTAACTGGGAATGTTACTGCTGAAGCAACTGGGGAAGATTAATTATTGTAGTTACTGTATAGAGTGATTTCCTTTCATTTTTTTCTCAATTTCCATGCCTTAAAAATACCTTGTGCAGTTTCAAGAGCTAAAACTTATCTTGAGTTTTAATTTAACTATCCAGATATCTTGCCCAGCTGAGAGCCACTGGGCAACCTCCATGGGCAGAGAAGAGATGGCAGTTCAGACCACTGATCTTCAGACTAGATGCCCAGCTTCTCCCAGATAATTACAGGTAGCTAAGCTGGCTCTCACCTGAAGTGATTTATCAATTCCTAATACTGCAAATACCAAACCCACCACAATGGAAATAACCACCTCATTTTTTGCTAATAGCAGCAAATATTCCAGGCTTCCTACTGGTCCCAAAACTCAGCTCCAAACCTGAGGAAGCTGTGTTAATGCTTAGCGCTCTGAAACCCAAAAATAATGTCAGTTTACAAATAAACATGTTGGGTCAGTGTGTAAGGGGACATTTGCGAAGTCCCACGTCAATGCATGGGTAAGTACGCACTTACCCAATGATGGGTAAGTACACTCAGGCAAGAAGTTTTCAACAATATGGTTTTTCACCAGTTTGCTGAAGTCAAAGCTTTCTGATAAAACATCCTCTTTCAAGTGTTCCTAGCTGTTGTGTTTGTACTAGGAAATATTCACTGGGGTGAGGATTCGGGTCTGCATCTCCAGTATGTGTCTCTGATGACCTAGATGACTCTATTCAACCTCAGTGGCTGCAAGAAGCTGAGTTTGAAGAGTCACCTGAGGTTCTGAGAGTCTGAGGTTCAAACCTCTGCCGGGACTTAGCACACAGGGCTCTTCTGTGTGCTCCAAGTTACTATACTAACTCTCACATTATTCCTTGTATAGGATAAGCTCTTTTTTAAGGTTCTTCTTCTCTTTTGCGTTAAGATGCGTATCCATGCTGGGATCTTTAGTATATTCTAATGCAGTGGAGAAATGTCTTTGCAATTTGATACAATGCTGTGGGACTATTTCCCATCCAGCTTTGATACTGACAAATTTAGATAGTCAATGTCTGTACTTGTCAGCATTTGAGAAAGATTAGCAAAGGGATAAAAGTAGCTTTAGGAATGAGCGTGAGGAGTTGTATTTAGCAATGCAGAGGGAGCCAAAACCAGAGCAGATGTTTCTATTTGATCTAGGTCCTCCTTTGAAATATGAAGTCAGAATGAAAGATTTCAGAAGTGTGACTTAATCATTGCTGTGTGCTGTTAACCCAGAGAAGTGTGAACACCACCAGCACGGTTAATTATAGAGCCATAGATTTGCAAAGCTGGGTTAGACATAAGTAACAGGGAATCAATTAAAAAACAATATATGGATAATGAATTACCTCTTCCAGTGAAGAAAATATTACCCGACATAACACGATAGTGGGAAGGATAAGCTTTGACAGAAAAATGGAGCTTTCTTTTTACTTTAAGTTTTACGTACATGTCATATATGAGTACATGTTATAGTATGCTTGCAATGATGCAGGTTATTAGCGTGTACCATTACCAGCTACTGAATTCTGACTTGCTTCTGTGACTCAGCTACATCTCTGCAACCTGTGTTTGCAGAACCCCTTGCAGACTCATCATCAATACTCTGGAGAAAAAAATCTAGGGAATTTGGGATTTGGGTTAGTTTTTTGTTTTGGTTTTTTTTTAATTCCCTGGAAGAAATACATCAGAGAAAGCAGCAATAACAATTAATTCTGCAGGGGGTTACTTTACCTCTGAACTTACCCACAGTTGTGAATACTGTACAGCAGAAAAAGAGAGACCCAAAGAAAGTCCATATATCTTTTGGATTGACAAACCAGTCTCGTTCAGCTGTGTTGAGCAATGCATGGATTTTTTCCTTAAATACCTCCTCATTTTCTGTCATGTTATCTGTTATAGTAACAACAGCGAACATGGTGAGTGTTTGCAGACTACCACTCAGACAGCAGCCAGCCTGTTATTCCAGTGACGTTTACTCCAGCCGAGGATTTGCTCGTACTCTTTTAGAAGATAAAAATATTCACCTCACCCTTCCCACCCCCAAAAAAATCAGGTGAGTCCAGTGGCTTTAGTGAATAAAGAAACAAGGAAGAAATAAACAAGCTAAACTCCAACAAAGTCAAAATATGACACAAAAATAAGCATAAAGAAGCAGGGCAGGAAGATTGAATGTTCAGCTTCCAGACTGAAAGTCCTGTTTTGGAGTTCCCCAGGAGATCAGTCCTCTTTTGACCCAAGGACACTAGAAACGTGGGGTTGTCAGTACATGAGTGATACGTAGAGCTTGGTGGCCCTGCCCAGCACCCCACTGTGAGTCCCAGAGTCTGCACCCCTCATTCCTCCTCCCCGCAGCTGAGCCCTGCTTGAAAGGATGTTATCAGCAGGGATGCTTGTCCGAAACACATCATCGTGTCAGCACAGCTACCTAAGTGAAAGTCCAAGCCCATGCACAAGCCCTTATACAGATCCAGGAGGATTTCTACCCCTTCTCCTCCCGTCTCCCCAGCCCCCATCAGCACCACCGGGTCTGGGGTGCAGCACTGCACCTGCCTCCAGCCGAGCATCCCATCGCCAGAGGGCTGGAAGGGAGTCTCAGAGCTGGGAACAGAGGATTCAGTCCTCAGCAATCGGAGGGAAATACCATGGGAATCTCTCTCAGAGGCTCTTTAAGGACCTTAGGTAACTCGGGTAAAAGGGAGAACACAGGCACCGCAGGAAAAGTCCTTTCAGGCAGGAGCACAGGGACCAGGGAAGCTTGCAGTCAAAATCACAGCTAAGGAAGACAAGCAAAGGACAGCAGTCATTAGCTAAGCAGAGGAAAAATCCTGTTTGCGGGTTAAGCTGTTAATATTTTGAAAAATGTCTTCAAAAGCCAAAAATCTTATTCAAAAAGCAAGAGAACGAGAAACTCCCCTATACAATTAAGTAATTTTGAAATTCCAATACATACCTGATAAATTTCTGGAGATGTACCACAGATTCTGCAGAAATTTTCTATATTCTTCACTTAAATTGACCTTCCGGTTACCTTCAATGTGGGAAAACATGAGAGCCCCAAGAAAAGCATAGATCACAAGAGACAGAATGAAGCAGGCATGAGGAAACACTGCCCAAAATATTTTTTTACATGCCCTTTTACCTCGCAAAGGCTGTGATGTTGATGCCATCCTAAGCTCACTTTTTTTCTTTTTTTTTTTTTTTTAATTTTGTGGAGAAGACACGGCTTTTAGAAACAAGGATGAGGATGTAAAAGCTTTTGCATCCTAGAAAAGCTTCTCCTGTGAAAACAAGGATTGTTCTGCCTCAGGCTTTCAGATCACATGTCTTTATAAGTGAAGATTGCACTACGGTCCCAATGGAAAAGGAGCACAACTAATCAAGCCTTGTAGTATTTCTCAGTCGACAATACGCCCCTCTGTCCCTGAAGTACT
Source organism: Charadrius vociferus (assembly GCF_000708025.1). Lineage (NCBI taxonomy): Eukaryota > Metazoa > Chordata > Aves > Charadriiformes > Charadriidae > Charadrius > Charadrius vociferus. Next base: position 8,396,060 of record NW_009647731.1, on the reverse strand, counting down.
ATTGATCAGCCAGTGCTGTGATGCACACAGATTACCAGCTTCTGCGGCTTTCCATTGGAGCCAACTCATGTTTAAAGTTTCTTCTACTGAACTATAGTTTCCCAATGATACAGGAGAAACATTTCCAGCTCTCAGGAGGGAAAATCCACACCCTAAGGGATGGGTTGTCTTTAAAGATTTCTCCCAGAAATGAACAGGGAAATTTAAAATTAATCAAAAGAAGGGGTTGGCGTTAGTTGTTGTCACCTCTGGGCAGACTGTAGAATGATTAATTTCTCTTTCAGACGGCATAAAGGATCTCTGTATATATGTGTATGTAATCTTTGGGGGGGGGGGGTGTCTTTTGCATTTTAAAGGATTGCTCTCAAAAAAGAGTCGATGAGGTTTTGCCCCATTCTCACTTGATTAAAATTTTCCTATTAATTGAAACTCCCACTGACTTTAGCAAGCAAAAACTGCAGGATTCAGTTCAAGGGCAGTGATGTTGGCACACTATATCCGACTTTAAAAATAAAACCTTTCTTTTCATTCATCACTCTAAAACACCTAGAGTAATGAGCAGTATCACTGCCCTTTACATTGTCAGTAGTGGTAATAAGGGGAGTTGGACTTTACAGAAAGGGGTGTTAAATATTTCATTTCTAGGAGTCTTTCATTAAAAATTGAAACATCCTGGTGCAGTCAAGAGCTACAGAGCTGTATGCAAGCAAAATGTCCATACTGTGAAGAAATCCTACATGGTTACAGTGCTTTCTTCTGGGTCAAACCCTCAGCAAATTGGATCACAAGATATCATAGGTTCATCAGTATGGAAGCTGCCACTATAGAAAAGAGGCTTTCAGGGCTAAGACAAAAATAAGCCTGTGTGCTTGTTACTTTTCTTGTTATCTGCCTCGTTGACTCAGTAGTGTTTTTTGACAACAGATTTATAAATCCTCTTCTTGCAGTCAACTTCTTTTTTTTTTTTTCCCCCCATTGACCTGAAACACAGGGTTGAAAACTGCTGACGTTCATAATTAATCAAAAGCAACAGAACTTCCTGAGAGGTTGTACTTAGAGATAATGTACTTAGGTTTGGTGTCCTTACCAGAGGAGCAAGGGACACAGAGAGGTCAAAAGGACGGCTGGAAGAGCGAAGTGGCTGTAGGCAGTGGGGTGTTCCATGCTCAGGAACAGCACTGGCTTCTCTGGGAGAGTTTTGTAAAGAGTGGGTACCAGTGTTATATAAATTGACAGAGTTTACTTGGATTTCTAAAGAAGTTTCGACAAAGTCCCTCCTTAAAGGGTTTTTAAGGGAATTAAACAGCTATGGCATAAGAGAGAAGGTCTTTAATTAATTAATGGTTAATAGAGAGGAACAGGGGGCAGGAGGAAAAGGCAGAGGGAGATCACTGGTGGAGTTATGCATGGGTCTGTGCTGAAGTTCTGCTCTTCCACATGTTCATAAATGACCTGGGAAGAGGGCAAACAGGGAGATGGCAATGTTTGCTGATGGCATGAAGCTGCTAAGAGCTGTAGAACTGAGGGCAGACTGCAACTGTAGGAGGACCTGAGGATGGTTAGCAATAAAAATGCCAGATAAAAGAAATGTAGATACGTGTAAAACGGGATAAACAATCCTAACTTCACATACGAAGTGATAGGCTCTGGGCTGACTGTCACTACTCAGCAGCAAGGTCTGGGAGTGCAACGTAATGGTACCACAAACACATCAGCCCAACAACTGATCATGGTGAAAAGGCAAAGCATATGTTAGGGCTTAGGACTTTAAAATAGAGACTGAAAGACTGGACATCTAAATACTACCATAAAAATGCATTGTTTGCACATACCTGCAGTAGTCGAAGGGGTTTTGGTACCCTGCTCTTAGATAGCACATACTAAAACTGGGAGAATTTCAAGCAACACCAAGGATGACTGAAAGTATGGAGAGCATTCATACAAGGAATGACCAAGTAGTCCCTTTGGTCAGGGGACAAAAAATAACTGAGGCAGTACATAACAGCAGTCTTCAAACTCGTGGGTGGTCTGGAGAGAGCAGGTGAGGGATCAACTGTTTGTAGTCTCTTCTGGAACCAGAATTGGGGACGATCAAATGAAGCAAGTAGAAATCCACTTCAAAACAAATAAAACAGGATGGTTTCTCATGTAGCTGGAAAATTCTTTGCCAAAGGATGTTGGGTTTACATACATTAAAGGAGATAATAGAGAGGTGTTTAGAACAATCATTAAGACTGACTACAAACCACATGGAGTTCGGTAGCCCCCTAAACTGAAAATAGTTTGCAGCTGGGAAAGTGAAACAGAGTACTGGGCCAAACGGACCCTGTGTCTGAGGCAGAATACTCACATTTATGTTCTTCTAAAAAAGGTTTTCACTGCCAGGTATGGTAACTCTGACACAATTTATCCTCTGGATTTTTTCGTCTGTATCTCAGATATAAATTTATTTCCTCCAAAGTGCTTTAAAACACTCTCAGCCTCCTCTTATACATGGTAGGACTGCAAAGTATTTAGCAATTCCCAGGAGCTTCTCAGCCATTTGCAACATCAGGCTCTGAGCTTGTGACAATGAGAAAATTTAATAAAAATATATCCAGAAATGATTTTTACATTATTTGCTTAATCTAAACCATTTCCCACTATTGTTGTATTACATATTTGAACTTGGTTGCTTAAAAGCAAATCCCACTAACCACAAGTTATTCCAAATTGAGTTACTGATACTCGCATTGAAAGAGATTTTTGCAATACGCATTTCCTATTCATGTTAATGGACAGCAAACCTGCACTTTTCCCAACTTCCATTTCTTTGATTAGGGCAAATGAGAGTGCTCTGAAGGTGCTGCTTGAAAGGAAAGTTTATGGCCACAGCTGCAAGGTTTAATTATTCCAGTACAAATATAAGTATGTTAGAATTCTTTCTTTATCTGATGTTCCTGGATTACAAAGGTTAAACCAAGAAGGTCATTGTTTGGGCAGTGAGAATTTTTTCAATAATCGATAAAACTCTTCCTGCATCGAGTCATGTACCATGTTGTCAAAGACCTGCTGTGTTTACCTCTCTTCTATGAAACACCGTTGGATTCAGCATGCTGTATTGACAAATATTCAATAGTGTAACGCCTTCTCCTTTTCTGAACAAAACCAAAGTGACTCGAAAGACAGCAAGTGCCTTATAAAAAAAAAAAAAAGGCAAAACCCTAAATTGTTTGCTTTTGTTTGCATCCGGCATTGATTGTGATGGGAACGTTATTTGATACAAGGCTAAGAACACAGCCTGGCAGTACTTCATGATAATGAGTATTAAAAACGTTCGGTTCAAGATTGGATGTTAACAAGGATCGCGGAGGATTTGATCTATTGCTCAAGCATGTGCATCCTGGAAAGTATTTCCAGAATGCACCCAAATACCTGAACTCCCCAAGAAAATGGGTGTTTCTGTATAAAGGTGATATCAACCACAAGCGAAAAAAAACTCACCCCAAACCAAGAAAGAACAAGTAGCAGCAGTTGTATTAAAAAAGTGATCTCGAGGCTGTGTAAACATTGCATATGTCCCCCAGACGTAAAGTCACCCCACTGGTGAGGAAGGCTAGGGGAGTGTCCATGAGGTTTCAGTTGTAGCATCCATGAGCACTTTCAAAGGGCCCTCTCCACCTCCCACCCAACATGCTCACCCCTACCCCTCCCGTCCCTCAGGCTCTTGAGGCCGGTCTCTGTGGGATTTCAGCCCATGGAGGGGCCCAGGGGCAGTGCTGGCCCAAGCCCAGGCCCAGCACCGACACATGACATTTGTTCAGAGCGTATGTGTCCTGCCAGATGAGCGACGTGCTTTTCAAGCACCCTGCAATTATTTTTCTCCTCCAACCCCAACCATATTCTCCTGGAGTTCATCATCATCAGTTCCTCTGATACCTCCTGTTCTTCCCACTGTCCCCTTGCACCTCACACTGCTGAGATGGAGAGAGAAATGCACTAATTACCTGCATAGGGTCTATTGGATAACCCAGAGGAAGGTTTCGTTTGCTTTGTATCCATCTTTAAAAGTCTCAGCTTTTGCTTGAGTCAAGTGCTTGAGCTTGTAACCTCTGGGAATATTTGAGAACACTCAGGACGAGCATCCTGACACTGCACATAATGCTAAGTGGATTCAAAGATGTCCAGGACTCTCACTCTGAATAGGAGCATTTCCTATATCATTCTTTGTTCACACCAAAGCCAAGCAAGTGGTCCCATAATTTCATTTACGAGAGGCAAATACTTTTCATACGCCCCAGGAGCAACCAAGGCTTGGGTATTAGTCTTTGTTCCTCCTCTTTTTTAGCACAGGTGAAGTCATATACCCAAAAAACACCTATGATAAGAGGATTTTTTGCCTGCTGACTAAACAGCAGTACCAGCCTCAAGCTAACCAGCCATTTCTCCATCCTCTCCCTCCCACCTCCAAATCATTGCCTGATTAGAAAGACTTAATTTGCCCCTCTTCTTTCACCCTTTCCCCAAACCTGAGCAACCAGCAACAATCTAGAAGGAGCAGAGCTGCCCCCTCCGACACACACCCCAAATGGGGGAAATATTACCCCATCCTCCTTGGGGAACTTGTAATCTCAATGTTTTGTCTCCCTCAGGGCTTCGTGTGCAATTTCCCACGGGACCCAGGGATGCAAGTATGCATGGAGGGTTTGGTTGCTGCAAAGCTTGGGTTTCTGACGCGGCAGCGCTCTGTGGCAGCTGCTTCTTCCTCCTTCTACTCATTCTGCTATCCGAACCGTGTGCTAAGTGAGAATACACTTGGAACTGGGAGAGGAAGCTGCTTCTGGACAGACAACACTCCTCCAGCCCCTTTCTAAAGGGCCACGGAGAAGTAAAATCGAACGCTGACAGACGCAGTGCAACAATTCTTAATGAGCGCGGGGAAGGCTTTGCAGACAAAGCCCGGCCACCGTCACCTCACAGCAATGTGTACGTTGCTCATTTATTTGCATGACTCCTTTGAATGCCGTGATAACGCTTCAGGGTGTTATAACAAATGGAAAGGTTAATATCGCAATGAGTCACCAGTGTAAGACCCCGCCGCAAATGAGACACGGTGCAGGAGCCCTGGGTTTCCAGATAAGCAAAGGGGATTACTGAGGTTCAGCTACATGTCTTATGCCAAAGTCTTTACTGAGTTAATGTAGTGAACGTAATGCTAGTATAGTGGAGACTATCTCAGCCCAGTAGTTTCATTTTAAGGCAAACAAGCTCCCTGTGGAGAGATCGGAAAACTGCTTCTTTGGAATTTAATTAACATTAAAGCATGTGAGATTATATGCTGCATAAAAGCTAAGCGTCATGATTCATGTCAACAGAGCAATTTTACACTATTTGAACTGGCAAAAAAAAACCCTTAGATTCAAGATGACTAGTCTACTTTGCTCTTTAAAAAAATGGTGTTTATTCTTTTTTATTATTAACGTGGCACCATATGTATATAAGCAGTTTAAAAGAGGGGAATCTAAAACAAATACAGGAACGAGCTTTTAGCTGTAAATATCGACCAGCATGCATCTGAGACTGTCTCTGTGAGTGGCACAGACCCTCTCAATTCTCAGCATGTGAAATCCTAGGGAAAAAAAAAAAACATTTACTGATCTTATTTCCAATGTCGTATACATGGTCAGTTAAACAGAACACAGATAAGCAATCATCATTTGCAGGCTGTAGTATTGGCTAAATATTACCAATAGCATTGAGGTCAAACCTGTATTTGGAGCAGCTCCGAGGTCATTAAGGACTATTAATCCCCAAAGTACATTGCTTACAGTATTTTCTACGCTGAGCCACCCACAGCACTTTATAAACCACAAGCAGGAGTCTGTAGGATGCTGACAATCAGACACCTCTTTCTGCTTCCCATCACTGGCAATCGAGCTGGACATGGATTAATGTGGCTCAGAGTTTCTTGAACATCAGGCTAAATTTTCCATCACTTATTTTCATCCCAATTTTCCTAATGACACTCTTAAGTAATTTCTCTTCTCCTTTTGTGTGAAGTACTCTTACAATAGTTTTAACTCCATTATCCTACCACTCATTAGTCCTTGCGGATTCAAGGGGTGGCAGATACTTTCACAGATGGGTGTGCCTTGGGACATCATCGAGTTGACACTTGTCTTCAAATTTCTTTCAGTTCTACTGATTTCCTTTAGCTCTGAGCAGGCATACATGAACTTTTCAAACCCTGTCCCACCCATTTCAGCTAATACACCATTAATTAGCTTACCCTTTGTAACTCTGGTCCTTTAAATGTTTTTAGCAGCCATGGGAATAGCTCTTAAGTGCTTTTTAGTGATTCAGTAAACAACAGTTTGCCACCTTACTAGGGAACGCTCTTTCCAGCTCTAGACCCCTCAAGTGGATCTTCATGTGTTTAATTAGTTTAAGCCACAGTTCCTCAGTGATGTGATCCTGCCTGGGTTGACGAGTAAGACTGCTTTGTGAAAGCAGTTTTGGGTTAGAAAGGAATGCATGCAAAATTGACCATCTTTTCTGAGGAATTTCTTATAAAAATCGAGTGTGGAATGAAGTCTCTTCTTCCACTCTTCTCAAGAAAAATCTTGTAGCACTTCTGAATGAGTCATTTGGGCCACAGGCAGACTCACAAAGACCACATTGCCCCCTGGGGTTGTGGGCTCTTCCCGAGACTGCCTGGCACCCAGCTGCCCATCACCAACGATGCTCCGCTACTGCTGCCTGACACTCAGGCTGCATGCAAAAAGCCATTTAAATGGCGCTGACCTTCTCCATGGTCACTTGGGGATTTGAGATACATGGGTGGAGTAGCTCAATTGCAGGGTGAATATAAATTCAAGGAGAGTTATTGCTTGAGTCCTGCCAGGCAGCTGAAGCCAGCTGGTTACATCATATTCTAAGAGATGGGGCTTCAGGGCAAAGCAATAGTTTGTGCAAGCTTGGACTAGAAAGTGGGGGATTTATTTTTTATCTAAACTAAAAGATGTGAGAAACATATCAGAAAGGATATAACTGCAGGTTGGGCAGTTGAGAGAAACATTTGTATAGATGCTAAAATGGGGATTTCAGAAGAACCCTGAAGGTCCTGCACACATGGAGGAGGGAGGAGGGAGGACAGGAGGTGACTGCATGTCCCCATGCAGTAATGTGTGTGGCAGTGCTGGTTGAGAGGAGAAGCACAGCCTCCTGAATCCTGCAGCACTGGGCACCTTTGCTCCCACATTGCCCTCTTCATGCTACAAGCAACAAGGGGTTATGGAGCACAAGAGCTGTATTTCACCCAAGATATATGTCCAAGTCCAGGAGTCTAGCTGGAAAACGAGTGTCCCACACACAACAGAGCTGCCAGCCGTCCTCAGCACGGTGTGAGGCAAAGACTTTTGGCAGGCTGCCTAGTGGATGCTGCTGCCTTTTCCTCGTTTTTTTCAGGCTAGCTCCCTGTTGGAAAGAGAACTGGAGTGGTAGCCATTCTTGTGCTGCCCTCTTACGCACTCTTCAAGAGGTTATTGCTCAGTCTCTTATCTCTACCCAATGGTACAATGGCATCGTCTCACTTTAGCTGTTGGGTATCACATCACACCTACCAGGATTTCTTGGACTGTATGCCAGGACTTCCTTCCACATTATAGAAGACGTCTCCCTGTGAGGGCATACACACAGGCACTGAGTTTTGATAGTGTGCAGAACTGAGTGTGTCCTCCCTGGATCACAGTGTCCTTAAGGGAAGGTCAGAGGGATCCTTTCCCCCACTCAGCCCCTTCCCTTCCTGAAGGCTGCTGGTGAAGACCCTGAGAGAAGAAATATCTCCTCACAACACTGAATTAAGTGTTAAAAGACCGTCCCTAGCAGCTGGCTGAACTGCTTGCCCCAAAACAGGCCCCACATCACATTACACCCACAGGGCAGCTTCTCTGGCTGATGAACCACATCTTAAATAGCTCAGAGGTGCAGTACACAGCAGGAACACAAAGCCCATCATCTTATTTCAACGTGTCACAGTTCCACTTGCACGCAAAGCTTGGAAGCACAGTGTAACTGCTTCAGTAAACTGTGCCAGGCGAGGGTCACCTCAATAAAATATTGCTGCCATAACTGTATTGGCAAGAAGTATGCAAACTAAAACTTGTGCTCTTTGCCAGCAAAACCACTGCTGTAGAGCTCAAGATTGGCTTCAATACCCTTCATCAGTGTAATGCGCAATTATGCTTTCCGTAAATCTTACTGGTGTATACCACACCACCGCTAAAGGCCATTTCCCAAATAACTGTCCCGCAAAAGCTACAGATCCACAGATTCTTCTGCTGTAGGAAACTGCTAGGCCTAACGAGAGCATATTGGTCAAGGAGGGGAGCTGGCATTAGGTAACTGGGGTATTTTAGTGCCTGCCCCCTCTGTGGCATTGGTTATCCCTCAGTGGGACACCCGTGGGAACTGCATTCCCTGATCCCACTGCTCCTGCTGTGGGGTTACAGAAAGCCACAGCTGCTGCTCTCCCAAAGCCCAGCTCCTTGCTGGATATCACACACAGGGAAAGGTGGAGAGCCATGAGCCTTGCTTTTCACTAGAGCGTTTAGTTAAAAGTGCTCACATTTAAGATGTTTTTGGCCACCTAAGCAAGTATTTCTTGAGAAAGAGGCAAATCACACCACCTCAGAGCCAGCATCTCACTGCTTGTGCTCTTGAGAAAGAAAATCCTCTGTAGGGATTTTACTGGATCATATTTGGGGGTATTTCTGTCTCATCTATATTTTTCTATACACAGCTGCCATAACTGCTGTGTTTTAGGGTCAAATAAAATTTCTCACTCATATTTTCTGCCTATTCTTCAGGTGCTTTACCTGTTGATGAGCAGTTACAGTCTAGCTCCTCAATTTAGCAGTTGTTCATGGTGCATGTACAAAAATGCATCAGTCGAATCATGGACTAGTCTTTAAAAACACTATGTAGAAAAAAAAAATACATTTAATTACAATTGCCCTGTTTGTTACAACTCATTAAATTGGGATAGATGTAATATCTTATTAACAACCTGGAGAAAGTCCAGTGGAGGTCTGCTAAGATATTTAGGTGTCTGGAGCATGTGACAAATGAAGATTCCCTGAAGAAACCAGGGAGGGTTAGTGCAGAGAAAAGAAGTTTTATGGATATCTAATTGCTGCCTTTAACCACTTGAGGAGGATTACAGAGAAGATTGAGTCAAACTTTTCTCAGAGGTGCACAGAAAAAGGGAACGACAGGGAAAAAGCTGGTTAGATACAAGAGGGGAAAAAAAATCACAAGGTCTGTGGTTAAAGACCAGAAGAGGGGCCCAGAGAGGCTGTAAAACCCCAGTCCTTAGAGACTTTCAATGTTCAGCTGGATAGAGCCATAAGAAGCCTGATCTAGTTTTGCAGTTAGGACTAGAGACCTCCAGAGAGCCCTTCCAACCTTGATTCTTCTATAAGTCTATTTATTCTAGCATAGCGGTATGTTTTGTTTCCTTGTTGGGGTAGAACTATTAGAAAACAGCCACCTCTAATAAATTAACCAGTCATTAGATCAAATCTTCCACAGCACAGCACAGCAGCTGCAAGGCCTGCAGGGTTATAGGAGTTGTTCTTTAAAATTCCAGCAAGAAGCTGGGTTGGAAAGGTCAGAGAGACTCTAGCAGGAAGACTAAAATCTGGGGCCAAACAGGAAGGATCTGTATTTTTTTCCGCACATGCCTCCTGCAGCTGCAAGCGTTTGTGATGGGGCACTTGCCGTTGGGATGGCTGCATAAAAGAGGGAAACGTAAGGAGGGAGCATCACAACCCCCATTCAGACCCCAAAAGCATCAAAGGGAGCTCTGCACCCTCACCCGTAGCTCTGCATGGCCTGAGCCCTTGTTTCACAGACCGGGCAGGGGAGCAGTGCTGGCACCATGCACCAGGGCCACCCTTGGGCAGCACCAAGTGACACTGCAGCAGCATTAGTAGCCATGGCAGGGCCAGGACAGCTAGACATCTATTTGTCTTTTTTTTTTTGCATATTTGTTTCATGTAAAAAAAATATTTGGTACAAACCACAACTTTCCCTTATTTTACCCATAAATTCCCACTTCCATTACCCACCCAGCTGCAGCTGGTCTCTCTTAACAACCCCCGGCTAACCCTCCTTTGCTAATGAACTTTGGAGGCAGAGAAGCATCTCCAGACACATTGGGGCTCACAGTACTGAGTTCCAGTGACTGTGATCAGTGTGCCCCATCCACAAAACAGGGGAGAGGACAGGAGCACCCCTGTCCCTGCACCCCTCTGCCCACGGAGGGAACTCATGTCATGGCCTGGGTGTCTGCTCCCAGCAATGATCAAAAAAGGCCAAGTCCATGCTGGACATCGATCACGGCAGCATTGAGCGCCACCACAGAGCATCTGCCTCCTTTCCTCTGCTGTCACCTGAGCAGAACATGTCAGGTGTGTGGCTGCTCCACCTGAATCTCACACTGCATCTGCGTGGGAGGAGAAGATCCTCTTCCAGAGTCCTCACCCCGAGCTGCTCGCTCCCTGCTGCTGGAGCCCGGACCCTGGATCCTACTGGTCAGTCCAAACTGCTGCAACACAGCAAACCCGACCTCTGAACTGCTAAGACCTGAGCTGCCCAAGCCATCATTCACCCAGAGGGGACCAGATCCTCTCCTAAGTGCTTAGATGGTACACAGTCATTTCTGGTGTGTTACCCACTGATGTGGTTCTCTGACTACTGTTTTCAGGTGAAAACCTGATTTCTTTGCATTTATTGATTCCTCTACCAGTTGCCCTGGGCAGGAACTAGAGAGCTGCCAGGGTTTGCTGCAGGTCAATGTGCTTAAAAATATTTCCAAACTGAATGAGGGATTTGCTAAAACCTGCCCAATGTTGTAGGCTGGATGAGGCATCTGAAAACCAGGAGCTTTGGAAATAACTGAGCTTTGTTTCCAAATGTGGAGGAAGAGGGTTGCCAAAGGACAACCTGAAATTTTCTTCCTGAAATTTCGTTCCAGCAGTCCAGAGAACCACTCTCCTCCCTTGCGGTCAGATGTTTACGTAAGTAAAAGTAAATTATCTTGGGAGGTGCCCTTTGTAGTTTTGGACCTTTTTCACCCTTTTGAAATGATCATAATTTTTGTTCATTAATTTGAGACTGAGGTTGTTTGCGGTCCAACACTAATAGCAGAAATATGCCATTTATACCAATTAAGCATTCAACTTAATGCTTTTATATAGCTGATTTGTAGCAGAATTTGGTCAGACTCGGCTTTCATTTAAACTCATGTAACCCAGTTTAATGGATATGAAAGCAGAATTAGCTTTTTTTCTTTAATAAGGCATTGCAGATATCCTAGCTGTAGAGTCATCACTCAAACCATCCTCCTGTTTCCTGCCTGGCTTCTCTCTTATTTTCCCTGTCCCAGAACTTGCTGCTCTCTGCTGTTTTGTAGGAGAAATGTGCAACACATAGCTCGCTCAATATTAAACAATATTAAACAATATTAAATCATAGCTCAGGGCAGAATTATACTCTATTTTAAAGACCTGTTTAGGATGGCTAAGTTGAATACTCAAAAAAACAAAGGCCGTGTTAAGACTATGACCTAGACACAACCCCTTATACATTCACATGGAGTTAATGTCTTTAATTTACATGAAGTCATTCTATATATTCGTCAGGACCATGGCCTCCTTCAGTACACAAAATGGGTACAGTTCACTTTGTGAACATCTATACAACATTTATTCTACCTTTAGGTCTATTTATCAAAAGCTAATTCTGCATCAGATATATGACATGGAGAATTTCAGTCTGAATGTTTAAGCTGTGATCATGCTTCTGGAAAAAACACAACTTGCTTCTCCTTGGGGGTACCGCTGGTCACCTTCTTTTCCTGGGACCATGCAATTCCTCCCCTCACCATAAGACAACCCATGAAGGAAGGTCTGGGAGGGCAGGTTGAGGTTGTGTTCACCACCAAGTGGCCCTTAGAAAAGATGTCAGTCAGGAACAGGATATCTCAACTGATTGTGCAACAGCAAACCATTCCCAGCCAAATTTTCCCAGAGCAACTCCAGGGCATGCACTGGCTCAGCTGAGCATGTGTGCTACGTGACACATACCCAGGATATTCATGCAAGCAATCACTGACCCTGCTAAGAATGAAAAATTCAGCTGTACAGTCCTATTGTGCTGGAGAAAGTTCGTGTGCAGCAAAACCTGGTTGAACTTTCCCATCACAAGCAACAGAAAACGTGTTCTTATGAGCAGCAAGTGTAAGGTGGCCTTGCAAGGAGTTTTAAGGATAGGACCTATAAGAAGCTGAGATGCTGAGACTGCAGGGCACATCTGTCTGCTTTGAGAGGAAGCCCATGGCTTCCTGAAGAAAAAAGCCAGTTTAAGATGCTCTCACCTCCCTATGTGTATTCCCACTTTGCTCAGTTTACAGCAAATCTCTGCAGAAATTGCATTGGATCCCAGAAGGGGGTGAACTGTGGCATAACCAGAATGCTGGATTCACAGCCAAAAAAAAACCAACTGTGAAGAGATGCGCCTTGGCAACAAATGTCTCTGTTCACAGAACCCATTGCAAAATGGTTCCTAAGAAGTACCTCTGTCAGTGCAGTCAACCCTGCCCGAAGTGGCAAGGGAACAGCCATACTAGGGTAGGAGCAAGATCCACTGAGCTCAGCATCTACCCCCCAACTCTATTTCCATCAGCAGTTGCTTAGGGAAGGGTAGGAGAACAGGGCAAACGTGGAGTGATATTTTCCCAGAACAGTCTTTTAGCCTCAAGCGATTTGCAGTTCACGGACTTCCTGAGCCAAAGATGGTATCTCTGTGACAAGGAAATAATTTCAAGTATTTCCAAGCCCTTGAAAGAAGCAAGAGTTCATCGAGAGGAGGCATCTGCTGGGAAAACCTGCCTCCAGTCTGCCCTTGGCTCCTCTGTGTTTTATCCATCTTCAGAATTGGTTTCCTGGAGACCTTCTTAGAGTTTGCAAAGGAACCAGCGCGTCGGCCAAGGCAACGGCTCCTGGAGCGGGCGGCGGGGAGGTGGAGACCCGCCCCGGGACCGGCCCCGGGAGGGGGTCGGGAGGAGGCGGCTGCCGCCGCTCCGGGCGCCGGGTGGGGAAAAGCCGGTCCGAAATAGCGGCGAGTTGCCGCAAGAGGGGGCTCGAAGCCCACGGGCCGGTAGCCCCGCCGGGCGCGGGGATCCGCCGCCCCTCCGGACGTGGAGCAGCGAGAGGGACCCTCCCCGGCTGCAGCCCCCGGAGGATGCTGAGCATCCCCCTCACCCCCCCTGCACACACACACACACACACCACGCCCAGAGCCTGGATAGCCCACAATGATCATCTACGCTAAACAGC
>NW_009647731.1:8376621-8382362 GCF_000708025.1 Charadrius vociferus | reverse complement strand
CCCGCCGGGCGCGGGGATCCGCCGCCCCTCCGGACGTGGAGCAGCGAGAGGGACCCTCCCCGGCTGCAGCCCCCGGAGGATGCTGAGCATCCCCCTCACCCCCCCTGCACACACACACACACACACACCCCGCCCAGAGCCTGGATAGCCCAAAATGATCATCTACACTAAACAGCGAGCGTGGGGAGAGTTAGGAGGCCAGGCAGGGGTGAGGGCGAGCCAGCATCTTTGCAGGGAAGTTTTGGCAGCTGACCCCCAGCTTGCTCAGCCTCCGTAGCGTGGCTTTGCATGAAGAACACATGTTCAATGGTTGTGATTCTATGTAAAAGTCCTTCTTGGGAAAGAAAGTCAGTAAACGCAGCAGGGACGTTAGCAGTGGGCTCCTACCAATTTGCCGGTGAATTCTGGGCACAAAATGAGAGCGAACATACACACAATCATGTGTGACCTCCCCTTACGTGTTGCCTTGTGGATTAATATTTAAAGATCTGACAATGCTGGGTCAGTTGACCAGATGCATGTTCTGAGGGACTTGATCTTCAGCTGCTGTGAACTGTAGCAAGAAGTCAACACAGACAGCAGCCCAAAATGCTCATCAGGTACAGTGGAGGCACTGTGCCATGTATGTGCTTGCCATTGCTTCCCTGGCCATTGCTTTCCAGCAGCCGCTGGTTTTGCAGGCAAGGGAGAGAGAGACAGAAAGGAAATCTCCAGAGAAATTACATTTTGCAAGTGTAACTATGGCAAACACTTGCTGGCTCTCCCCCTAGCCAGCCTGCAGCCATCCAGCTAGTTTGAGGAGTGTCATTTTAACCGTACAAACCAAGAACCTGGGATAACATTAATCACTCCGCTGAATCTCAATCACTCCTGTCTGATCTCTAGGCTAATACGGGATGAAAGTGGGGCAGAGACATCATGATAGCCTAGACAGGCTCTACCTCCCCTTGTCTAGCTTAAGAGCATCTGCTCTCACATCCTTCTCACCAGCTCTCCTCTCCATCATGCAGGACATTCCCTCGAGCTGCCTCCCTGTCACACAGAGCTGCACAGGCCCTGCATTACTGCCAGCAATGGATAGCCTCTTCGCTTCTCCTGCTTCTGTTTCTGCAGGGAAAGGAGCTGGCAGTGCTGTAACGCACTGCTACGGTGTGTTTTGCCCAGGTACCCCTGGCAGTGAAACCTGGGGCGTCTTTGAAGGGGAGGATTTCAATTCTGCACGTGATGATGAGCTCTAAGGCATCTCTACTACAAGGTACCTGAGTATGACCATGGCTGTCTTCCAAAAGACATGTGAGAACTGGTGCAATGCTGGCTGTCCCAAGAGGCAGGAACTAAACAGACTCGGTTGGTCCCCTCAAGCTCTCATGCCCCCAGCTGACATGCAAGCTCCTGGGCCTGTCTCAAAACTATAGGAAGTCCCAGGTACATCCTTGGACAAGCAACACATCTGGATTTCTTCAGAAACACCCTCAACAGGGAATTGAGTCTCTTCATGTCAGTTGATTTTTGCACTTCTTCCACCAGCCCAGTGAGCTGAGGGGACACACCGGCACCCAGGGACAGCGCGGGTGTTTCTGACACACTTGAAGGGCTCAGAGCCCCACTTATGGATGGCATTCACCCCCATACCACGCCTGGGTTAGTCACCTCTGCCTAATAGGATGCACACACACTTTCACCTTGAAGTCTCTTTAAACACTTCCCAATGTCATTACTTTTATGACAATCTCCAAGCACTTCTAGAAGCCAAATATGAGTCAGTGCACATAAAGAAATCAAGTTACAGTTTTAAAATAGACTGAAGAATATATACTTTCTGTCAAGGATTTCATTAAAGGTTAGCTGATTACAGCCTCTCCACTGAATTTTTGATTTGGGGTATCCCTGCAAATCCCCTTCTGGCCAGGCCAGATCCTGTTCCAGATTATTCCTGTCCTGTGGAAATAAACCTATGGGAAATGAAAGCTAATAGTGCACAGTTTATTTTCAGGCAGATGTAATACCTCCAGAACTACTCTCTGAATTTTGGCATGAGTTTTAAAACAGGCTTCTCAGCCTGTTCTAAGCAGCGTGGGAAAATATATCTATCACTGTGGCAGAAGGCATGCAGGAGGAAAACTTTTTCTAAGAAGTGCTTTCCTTTCTGTAGCTCCTCCCCTCGCTCAGGGATCAGAGCTGCTTGTGCTCCCTTTCCCTCGAGCCACTATTTCAGTGATTTAAAAGAGATCCCAGCTGCACTCGGAAAACCCCAAATGTCACAGATGGCAGCACCACCGCATCTCTGTTGGGAAGAGGGACTGCCTTCTTCCAGCTTGGCCAATGGCTGGAAAGAGGTCCTGCCTCAAGCCGGGTGGGTAATCTCTTTCAACGAGTGCTTAGCAAGGAAAATGAGAGGCGAGGTCTCCTTTTAATATCTGGGACTGGAAAGCGGCCCGAGCTGCAATGTTCAGCGGTCAGTCCACAGCGGGAGCTTTTCAGGGGTCCGGTTTGCACCCGCATCCTGCCGGTTGCGATACCAACATAGCTCAGGGACTGTGTCCGTTTTGGTGCACGTGTGTTGAAACCCTGTGTTGAATCCCTTGGATTAACCTTTTGTTTAATTACACACCTCATACTAAATACTTTGAATGTAATGTGGGGGGAATCTGGTTTACACAGGTCTTTTTTTTACCCCCTCATCAGTTCTGCTGAGTGTCACCCCTGGCTCAAGTGGACTTTACAAATAAATGCAATCTAATAGTCATCGATGCACCTGACGAGATTGCCTTTAACATATTTGCCAGCCTTAAAGTCTTTTCAGAAGTCCATAAAATATAACACTTTCTTGCATATTTTTTTGCAATAACCACACTAATTAGTTGTCTCAGTTGTGCGGATTGCGCTGGGGCAGGAGGTGTTCTGATTATTCCCTTTGTTTATGGTATTAGACTTAGACTATTGTTGATCTTATTGTTCTTATTTGTAACATGTTTGCCTCACTAGGACAGTAATTGTGTCAAGCAAGTTGGAGTCCAATCTGCAGAGCTGAATGTTCAGAACTGCAAAAGAAAGGCTCCAATTTTTCAAGCAGCGGGTGTATTACTCCTCCACTTGGATTATTAAATTCTAATTATAGCCTGTTGATCCAGTTACAATGTTGTTTGTAAATCTAAATACAGTTCTCTAAAGCCTGCACTGATATGCATTTTATTTCTTAACCTGTTGATGCTTGGTAAAAAAATACCAGTTTGCCTAATAGAGCAGGTGGAGGTTAGCTTGCTCCCGATCAAGCTCTCTTTTCCTCCCCTGTTTTCCTTTGGGTATATTTAGGAATGAGCGCTTAACGGCACAGATAACACCAAGAATAACCATGAACAACACATTTCACATAATGCCTTGGTACGTACGGACTCACGAGAGCCGGGGTCAGGAAGAAATTTTCCCTTCGAAAAAAAGGGATTTTTCCTTCGACTGGCAAGGACTCGCGGGCTTTTGGGGAGGAGGGGAAAGGCAGTTGGGTTTGGTTTCTCTGCTCTTCAGGCAGTGACCCAGGCTCTTCTGGGAATGGTACCTTAACAATTCCCTTTTACACTGGCAATTCCTTTAGTCCCTTCTCTTCTGTTCCTGAAATGTTTTCTGCGTTTTGGCCTCTTTACAAGAGAGTTCTGGTTCGTCACCCGATGTGAGAAGATGTTTTGTAGGGTGCATTGTGTGCACAGCAGGGTTGGTTGAATCCACGTACAGTGACTTCATATAAACTAATTATCAATGCGGCAGTCATCTGTGATGGCCACGAAGAAACTCCGTGCCCTCCCAAGCCCTTTTCCTTCCTCTGTCTTTATGCGTGTTAAGTGCAAGGAAAGCAGAGATGCCTGAGCCAAGCGGTGTGAGCAGCAGCAGTTCCCAGGAACTGTGACATTTGGGATGGCTGGAAGTCTCTGTAGCTCTGTGCTGTTAGTGTACCTGCAGCATCCTCCCTCACCTGTAAGAGTACAAGAGGGGCTCACAGTAAGAAATTACCATGGTGGATGACTGCCTGAGTTATCCATGCTGCCATGGCATGCCCCAACCGTGCCCCCATCTCAACCTTATTTTTTTCTTCCAAGCCTTCTTTCAAGCTCCAGCACACTTGTGTGCCCAGACTGCTCGCAAATACCTGGCACGGGCTTTCCTACGGCCCCAGCCAGGATTCTCCGGCACTTGGTGAGGTGGCTCACAGTGACTTAAATGCTGGGCATGGAAATCACCAGTTGCACACTCAGGATTATCACTAAATCCCAGAGGACTCATCCCAGAGCCAGGCACACCTCCAGGCAGTGAAGCATCGCAATATGTCGCGATAGCGGGAAGGGCTGGGAAGGGTTGTGGATGTTTTGACGAGGTGGGGGCAGGGGGATCAGCCCAGTTCCTCCTTTCATTCTTGTTGCTCAGAATCCCTTGGGGAAGGAAGGGAGGAAGCTGCCCCTCCTCGTAGGGAATAAAGTGAAGGTCTCCAAGAGATTTTCTGCTGAGGTCCCTGCCTCTGACGGGGACTTGGGAGACAGATGCCCAAGCAATGGGCAGCCACAGTAGGTACCACTCTTCCCCATTGATCCTTTCCCGTGG
Organism: Charadrius vociferus; assembly: GCF_000708025.1. Lineage (NCBI taxonomy): Eukaryota > Metazoa > Chordata > Aves > Charadriiformes > Charadriidae > Charadrius > Charadrius vociferus. The sequence continues at coordinate 8,377,775 of NW_009647731.1, read as the reverse complement.
ACCCAACAAGGAAAATCACTGGGGTGCGGGGAGTATAGCCTGCCTCCTCCCCTCCAAATAGCATCCGAACTCGCAGACTTGGCCTGGGCAAATGTGGAGCAAGGAATAAAAGGATTGGAAAACACCAGGACATCCCAACAATTGGGATGAGGATGGGGCAGGTGGGGGGGGGGGTGTATTTGGAGGGCTGAACTCTCTCACACATACACATCTCCAGGCTGAGATGTGCAAGGCAGGGTGGTGCTCCCTCCTGGGAGGAAAACTGCTGTTTCCCTGGAAAGCCCACTGGATGTGTTGGGGGAGCACAGCCACCGAGGCGTGGGAAAGGCCTGCCTGCTGCTGTGCTTGCATCTCCGTGTCCTCTTGAGTGGGGACGAGAGGGCTCCATCCTCTCCAAGATGTCACTGAACCTCGCCAGTGCCCCCGCAGAGGTATGAAGGAAAATTTCCGCTTCTCAGGTGGTTGTGACTTTAACAGGAGCAAAACTATGGAGCCTAGGGTCTACACCAGGGGGGTCTACACCAGGGCAACACCGAGCCTGGCTGGAGGAGGGCGAGGGGGGCTGTTTGTGCTGCAAGGAGTGAGGGAGCAAATCCACCCCAGAGCCAGGCACAGCTCCAGGCAGTGAAGCATTGCAACATGTCGTGATAAAGGGCTGGGAAGGGTTGGGGCAGAGTGCCAGGTGGTACCCTAATTGCTGGGGGTGAGGGCTGGCTGGGGCAAAAAGGCTCCGCTTTACCCAAGGGACCGACCGCTCGATCCCTGGGATCTGTGATCCTTATCCCTCCTGGAAAAGCCTGCTTACCCCACCCCTGTGCGCATTTAATGGGAAGAAAGAGGCTTTTCCTGCATTTAGACATTCTCAGCAACTAGACAGCTGCAGATGCTGACCTGAGAGGTGAGAGAAGGACCCTTGCTCAGCCCCAAGAAGAAGCACTTGTGCGGCTAAAATAAAAACCCACCGCCATGCCCGAGCAAGCAGGTCTCAGAGAATCACTGAAAACCAGAGGGAAAGGATGTAACCCCGGGGGATGCCGTACTGCCGCCTGGCCCCGCTCCCACTCCCCACGGGGGAGAAGGTGCCGGTGCCGTTCCCATCCCGCAGCCACCGCCGAGGGGCTCATCGCCAGCTCGGCTGCGGGGAGGGCGCCGGG